>NW_025783307.1:0-30614 GCF_021130785.1 Homalodisca vitripennis | reverse complement strand
TTTAAAGTTTTCACTGGACAACTAAAGTTGACCTTTGATGAGAATTCCCCAACAATAACCTATTTTTTTGTGAACGAAATTTTGCTGTAAATATTGTTTACAAAGATAATTTGTGGTATTAGGAGTAATATTAAAATGTTAAAAATTTTTTTAATTATAACATATCTAATAATTTCATAATATTTTTTGATTGTTAAGGCGAAAAATTATTTTTTTTAGCCAGTTCGTGCATTATATTATTTTTAGGTTTAGGGAAGATTGATAATCAGAATAGAAGTAAAAAGAAATGTTTTTTATTTTGAATAAGAACGCCATCATAAAAAACAACAATTTCAAGGCCCAAAAACAGTTGCGCTGTCGAAACGTTTCGACAAAACCGTTGGGGTGCTAAATGATAAAACGAAAAATTTTGCAATCGTTTATTTGTTTCCCCATTGTCTTCAAAAACTATGTTGATGATTTACTGAACTCATTTTTTAAAAAAACCCTCTGTATTGTATGCCTCTTTTGTTGGCCGGAATAAATTCGTATGAGGCAAGGTAAAAAACCGACCGGAATACAGGCACCATGGTTTATAGCACTTCCCCTTGAAGGCAGGTTTTTATTTTATAATCGAGTTCCCAAAAAAAAAAAAAAATTTTCCAATGACCATGGGACTTAAAACATGCCTAAACATGTTTCATTAAAAATTTTTAAATTTTTTGGTTTTGTTGAGAATGGGGTGGAATCGGAAAACTGGTTAGTTAAATTTTAAAAATTAATGAAACTTAAATTTACGGTGTAAAAAAAAAAGGAAAGGGGGAAAAAGGTTTTTAATTCATGGAAAGGTAGGATTTAAAAAATTTAAAAAAATTGTAAAGGGGGAAAGGGGATATTAATTTTTGGTTTTTTTTTTTTTGTGTTTTTCGAATAAGAAAAAAATAAATTATAGGGTTCTATACGTTTTGTCAAAAGAGATAAAAAAATGCTATGTTACTTTGGTATGAAGTGGATCACCCCTTTATCGGTGACGTAACAAAGATTATCCCTATGAACAGAAAAAAATTATTTAAAAACTGTGTACCTCGAATGTAATTTTTGAGCATGAAATATAAAGCCGTTAAAAAAAACGCCACGTGGCAAACATCACAGGGGTATTTTTAAAAAAACCTCTGAACTGGTAATTTTTAAAAATTCTGGATGATTTTCATTGTCATAATATTGTTTGCGAAATAAAAAAAAATCTACTCCGAAGATTTAAATTTTAGATGAGTTGTCTTTTACCATTCAAAATAGCACAAACTGTATTTTCAAAAATTTATCTTCAAGTTTTATTAAAAGGGCAATTTTTTGGTTACTACATAAAATTTTTAAAAAAGCGGGTTGAAATAAATTGATACAATTTGAAAATTTTATAAAAAATTTGGTTTTTTTAACAAAAATTTTAAAAAAAAATTTTTAAAAAATTAACTTTTTAAACAAGTGTAACACATTTCTTTACTTCTTTTTTTGAAGATCTTTAGTGTAGGTTTGAACTTAGAATGGGTTTAAGAAAAACCTACTAAAGTAAGGAGTTTTTGTTTTGGGATAATTGTAACTTTCAAAATTCGGAAATGAAGCGAAAAACCCCCAATTTTTTTAGATCGGGAGACGAAGAAACTGAAACCCCCCATAAATTATAATGTATCTCTACTGGTGAAAAAAAAAGACCAAAACCCCCTCCAGAGGGGTTCCCCTTTTTCCACGCACGTCGCATCGCCGTTTGGGCCTTAGCAAATTTTTGGGCCCTTAAAAAAAATTCCAAGACTGGGGTTTGAAGTGTGTTGATATCGATATATTACATACATCCTTTTTTTGAAGCATGTTCTATGTTGCTTTTTAGATTTTCTAGGGATATGCGACTGCTATAAAAAATTGAAAAAAATTTTTAATGTTTTTTTGGGGGTTTGGGAAGCGTTAATTTTGGGAAAAATTGAAAACAAATTTTGGGAATTAGGGTTTTTTTAAAATTCGTTGCGTCCAAAAAGGGGTTTTCAACAATGGAGGTAAAAGAATTCCCCCCCATTTTGAAAAATTCCCCTGCAAAAAATTAAAACCCTTTTTACGAAACGAAATTTGAAGTAAAAGGGGCATTTAAAACAGTTTTTTTTTTTTTCCATATAAAGTGAACAATTAGCCTGAAACAAGGTTTTTTACTTTTAAAAAAAAGGGGAATTTTTTGAAACTTAAAATTTCTAGGTTTTTCCCCTCAAGGGGGCAAAAAAAAGTGTTTCACCCACCCTTTGGAAAACGCATTTGAATTTTTCCACTAACCTCAAAGGAGTGTCTGGTAGGGGGTTTTAAATTTTTTAAATGCCCAGGGGGGTCTCTGTTATTAAAAAGGAAAAATTTCGCGTAAAACCACGGGGCAAAAAAAAAAAAAAGGGGGGAAAATGCGAGAGCATTACTAAAAGCACGCGAACCAAATCAAAAATTTTTAAAATATTTCAGAAAAAAAATTCCCCTTTGGGAAAAGAGAAATATTGCCCAGAATTATAAAAAAAAAATTAAAAATAATTTTTTACCAAAACCCCTGGGATAGCTTGCGGTTAAGAAACTTGTAAGTTTAATTTTAAAATTTTCAATCGCGTAATTTGGGGGTCTTTATATTTTGGGTTTTAAAACCCACATAACATTTTTTTTTAAACAATGTTAAAAGCTCCACAATTTTTTGTTTGGGGCCAAAACCATGGAGCCTGCCTATCCCCAAAGCCCATGTTTTAAAAATTTGATTTTTTTTTAAAATTTTTTTTTTTAAAATATTATTTTTGTTCCCCAAATCCCCCAAACACGCTCCTCGATATTTTTTATTATTTTTTTTTTTAAAAGGGGGGTTTTTTTTAAAAAAAAATTTTATTTAAAAAAAAAACCAAAAAAAAAAAAAGGGGAAAAAAAAAAAAAAAAAAAAAATAAAAAAGAGGGGGGGGGATTAAATTTGTTTCGGGGGAATTAGAAATTTTTCAAATCCGGAAATTTTTTGGGTTTTCGGAATCCCCCAGAAAGGGGTGGGGAGGAAAAAAAAATTGAAAAAAAATCGAATGAATTTAAAAAAAGACCATTATAGAACAACTACACTTTTTTCCTTTTTCCCCCCCTACTCCAAAAAACTTTGGTTAAAAACATTGTTCAAACCAAAACAAAAAAAATCATGTTAAACCAAAGAAAGAATTGAAAAACAGAGCTGATAAAAAACCGTGGAAAAACTTTTTAAACGTTAAAAAACCCAAAAAAATTTTAAAAGGATTTTTCTATTACCGGGTTTTGTAGCAATTGTGGGGCTCGTCATTTTCTTTTTAAATCGCCTTCAAACCTTTTAAAACGAAAGTATCGTAAAAAAAGTCTTTCCCCCAAAATTTTGGCCCCGGGATCCGAATTTTTCTTTTTTTAAAACCTTTATTTTCCCGGGGTTTGCGTGACCGGTGGACACCCCAACAAGAATAACCAGAAAAATTGTCGCGGTCTACGTAAATAACTTATTTTTCCGTGAATTTCCCTTTTTCCCCCCCTTCAAAGAAAAATTGTTTTTTCCCCAAAAAACACTTTTTTATTTTTTTTAAAATTTTTTTTTTTTTAAAATAAATTTTAAAAAAAATAAAAAATTAATTTTTTAAAAAAAATCCCCCCCCAAAATAACCCAAAACAACAAAAAAAAATTTTTTTAAAACCTTTTTTAAAAAACCCAAAAAAAAAAATTTTTTTTCTTTCCAAACTTTACAACTTTAAATATCAATAAAACCAACCCCAAATCCCCCCCCCAAAAAAATTTTTTCCCCCCCCAAAAAAAAATTTTAAAACCCCTCAACAAATATTCCCCCAATACCTACCCAACTTTTCCACAAAACTTCCCCCCCAAAACCCCCCAAATTTCCCAAAAATCCCCCCTTTAAAAATTAAATTAAAAAAAACTTTTTAATTAAAAAAAAAACCCCCTTTAAAAATTTAAATTTTTTCCCCCCCCCCCCCCCAAAAAATTCCCCCCCCAAAAAAAAACCAAAAAAACCCCCAAAAATTTTTTTTTAACCCCCACTTTTAAAAATTTTTCCAACAACCTATTCCCCCTATTCCCTTTTCCCTCCCCCCCCAAAAAAAAAAATCAAAATTTTTAATTTTTAAAATTCCCAAATTTTCCCCCCCCCCCCCAAAAACCCCTTCCCTTAATTTTTTTTTAATTCCCTTTTTTTTTTTTAAAAAATTAAACCCTTTTTTAAATTTCCCCCCATAAATATTAAAACCCTTTTTTCCTTTTCAAAAAAATTTTTTTTCCAAAACCCTTTAAAAAATTTATTAAACATATCAATTAATTCTTTAATACCCCCCAAACCAAACCTTAAAAAAAATTTTTTTTTTTAAAAAAAATCCCCTTTCCCCCCAAAACCCCCCAAAAAATTAAAACCCCATAAACCTTTTCACCCCCCCCCAAAAACCCCAAACCCCCCTTTCCCCCCCCCCCCCCCCACCAATTTAACCCCCCCAAAAAAACCATTTCAAAAAATTTTTCCCCAACCCCCCCCCCCCCCTTATTCCCCCCCCTTTTTATTTTAAATTTAATTTTCCTTTTAAAAAAATTTTTTTTATTAACCCCCTTTAAAATTCCCAAAAAAAAAAAATTTTCCCCCCTTTCAAAAAAAACCCCCCCCCAATTTAAGATTTACTAAATTTTTTTTGGAAAAAATTTTTTATATTAGGGGGGAAAAAGGGAAAATTTTTTCCTGGTTTGCAAGTTACTTATCAAAGAGGGTCAATGTTTTGAAAATTAACAACGTTTTTGGTAAAAAATTGGTTTTTCATCAGTATTTTGGGTACCCCAAGGTCATTTTTTTTGGGGGGGAATTTTTTTTTAATTTACATTAATAAAATTTTTTTTAATGAAAAAATTTAAAGGAAAAAAATTTAAAATTTTTTTTGGGGAAAAACACATCTTTTTTATACGTAAAAAATAGTTGGACTAAAAAGTAGCAACCCTTTTAATTCCCCGACTTGAACGCCTTTCAATGGGGTTTAAAAAGAATTGTATGCTTTTAATCCTCAAAAAAAACAAAATACATAAATTTCAATTTAATAAGTGAGCAAAGAATTTGATAATGAAATTATATATAAATGTATGGACTGTTTGCTTAAAAATACAACATTGCGATAATAGTTGTGCATTTGTTGTCGCAGGCTGATTGTTTGAAAATATTTGGGAGCTAGTGTAGTATAGTAACTTTAGTCAGGAGGAGGGTAAAATTGAAAGAAAACACATTTGAAAGTTTTAAGAAAAAATATGTATACAATTACACTAAGATGTTTCTATTTTTTGAAAAAAACATGTTGCACAGAAGATATGGTCTTAAGAAATGTTGCATTTTTTCATTAGTAAACAGTATAGTTAGATTGGATTATGGTAATTTTTCTAGTTGGGGTTGGGACTTTTGGACAACAATTTGAAAACCAGGTTTTTTTTTACACAGCAAAACAGGAGAAAATTATTACATTAATTAAACGAAAAAGGTAAATTTGAACCATTTCTATGGCCCTTTTATTTGTTTAGATTTTAAGTGTTCTCTCATACTAAAAATATGATGTTTGCTACAGAAAAGTAATCTATTAAACATTTTTATTTTTTACGTATAAAATTGGGAATCCGATTAATAAAATGAAATAACTAGATACACAAAAAAAATTTAGGTTTTATAAAAATAAACGTTATGGAAGTACCCAAGCCAAAATTTGAACATTTTTTTTTACAAAATAGTTATCGTTTTATGGGGTACTTGGATAAAATGTTTGAATATTATTTCCGAAAATCATTGCAAATTTGTTCAAATGCTAAGTTAGTTGTTTGAATAAATAAATATTGATGAAGATGTGGTCTTTAGCAAAAAACTTATAAATTTAATCTTTATTAATTTAATTTACAAGTTTTAATTTTGTGGTTTAAATTTTAAATCTATATCTTTAAAGAAAACAAACATTATTCTAAGCGGCTAGCTTTTTTGAGGGTGTTATCTATTGCCATAATTGCCATTTATGTATTAGGACTTTATGTGGTTAAATCTAAAACCATAAAAAGAATCTTTGTAAGCGCAAAATATGTTTAATATTGAAGAAGAGAGGAACTCTGCTTACACAGGCTTTGCCTTTAGAGGCCCTATGTTTTTTTAAAGTAATATATATATACTGGAGGGATATACTAGAATGTGTGTGTTGGCATTTTTTTAAACTTGTATATAGGTATTTTTTATTCTCTTTTAATCATGATAAATTTGTGATATTGTATTAGTTTAATCTGCAGTATATTAATTTAACTTAAGACTAAATGTCGAATTTAATATTATTACATTCTTTTTTTTATTAATTTCTATACCAGCAGATTATTTTAGTTGTTATTTTTAGAAAAAATAAATATATTTCTAATACAACGTAAACGATGCCTCCTGGACCAGGGTAAACGTGGCCATTAGGAGCACATTCGTTGGAATTGGGCCTGGTGAGTTACGGTTAGCAAAGGAAGGTTCAATACTAATTAGTTGGACAGAGTAAATTGTTGTTATTTTATGCTCACACAACAACAAATACTCTCCAACAAAAAAAGAGGCACTCCACGTGATGTCACCCTTAGTCCCCGGGTTACAATAACCACCACCACCCCCGCCCCCCGCCGAATTTCCTGGTATGGACCATATAATCTCCTGAGTTAAAAATTAAACCCCCTAAACAACTTTAATGTACTGACTTAGGGTTCGGTCTTTTTTTATATTTTACACTAAACAAATTCACAATAGCTGACCATGTGCAGGACTTTTTCTTCCATGCTCCTGTACTGGATATTACCAAAACCCTTAGCTAAAATCGCTTAGATCAGAATCGGATTAAAAATTAACTTTGGCTGACCAGAAAAGGTCCAAGTAAATTATTCTCGTATCTCTAACGGTTAAGCCCGCCCAAAACGCCTTTTAAAGTCAAAAACTTGTAGTTCTCAATCTTCGGACCATTTTCTCTGTTGCATTTGTGGTTCACAGGCCAATTGTGACCGATCTAGAGATTTTAACTCAAAATGTAATCGTAATATGTGGATTGCGTAATTAAGGGGTTCTTTAAAAGAAGGTCGTTTAGTTATTTCCTCGTTATCCCTATTTCTCGAACATGAAATCTGGAAACCTCTTGTCCGAATTTAACCAATTGCCAAATCCCTTGCTATCCCCGAATTTTTCCAACACCTCACTTTACTTACTGGGTTAAGAAAATAAATGTAATTCTACATAATTAAGTCCTTTAGAATTTTTTGTCCTGATCTTATACTGTTAGGCCACAAATACGTTCTCATACTCGATATTCTATTGAGTTCACGTTAAGATATCCTGAACATATAATAATTGATTATAATTGGCATATAATAATAATAATAATAATTGATACATTAATACTGGTATGTT
This sequence comes from Homalodisca vitripennis, assembly GCF_021130785.1. Lineage (NCBI taxonomy): Eukaryota > Metazoa > Arthropoda > Insecta > Hemiptera > Cicadellidae > Homalodisca > Homalodisca vitripennis. The sequence continues at coordinate 23,181 of NW_025783307.1, read as the reverse complement.
TTTTTTAAACTCCTTAGATTAAAGCTCCAGATAAATTGTTGCTTAGTCATATGTACAACACTTACCATATTATGTAACGTTATACATTATGGTATTGTTGTGGTGTATTGTACTTGTGGTGGAGGTCTGAAAATAAATATGGTTCTTAGTTCCATTCTATTTCTATTTTTATTTTTTCCCTCACATAAATTTTTCTTAATGGTTATACATAAAACCTACTCATTAAAATGATAACGTTGATTAAACTGATCATGGTTATATTCTTCTGTTCTACAAATTTTTCTGTCCTCATATACAAAAATTAAAAATTTTTTAATATTTTTAAACATCCTTTAAGTTAACAAATTATTAACAAAATTTAATTGAAACCATCTCCCTGTAAAATAAAATTCGGCCTAGTATGCCTAGTATATGATTTACTAATCTGTTACCTTACTAATTCCTCTAAAAACTTGACTATCCTATCACCAATTGATATACAAAAGTTAAATTAATTCTTTATAACTGGTCAATTGGCAAACTACTTTAACACGTATAATTGTCTTTCGAAACTTTATTTTTGTTTCTATAAAGTTTTAGCGCGGGCCGGCGGAGTGATCTTTTCATTCGCATCAGTTCCTTATTTTTGAAGTTGGGATAACAATGCTATTTATCTAGATCCATTGAGTTTTGCCGCTGCCTTTAAAAGCCCCAAGAGATGAGATAACAAAAGCATACTGCGGGCCACCTGAAAAGGGCGACCCTTGCACACCCTACACGTGCAGCCCGGCCTACCTGTCATCACTGTGCTGATGACTCACATAGCGGATCTTAGTCTCGCACTAAAAACTTGCATGTTTGCCATCATTGATTAGTTAGGTTTAATATTTTTATATTTTTTTGAAATCTGCAAGTGTATTTCATGAAAGAAGAGTTCCAACACGAAATGACTACGACTATTTCCTGACGTATTCGTAAAAATAAAGTAGTCTAATGATCAATTCAACTGATATTTGTGTAATATCAGTTACTCATTTGCTTTATTAAAGTATAATGGTAATAAAGTATTAAGATTATATATACCTGTATTATCAGTTGACACGCGAAACTTCGTTACGCAACTTTTCAAGAATCGACAGGAAGGTCGCATTCTTTGTAAAATTATCTATTGATAGTAGGTCCTATATGATGGTCCCCTAACCAGTTTTCAAGTAGAAGTTGGTAAATATCCGATCACTTTTATTTCAGTGACCAATGGTTGAGTGATCATAGGGTTGAATTGACAATTTTTACTGTGTTTTTAAAGTTTGTTCGCGGAGAAGGAGACATACATTTTTAGGTTCTAAATCAACTTACATTTCCTGACACCACCAGTAGAGTTTATCTGTATCAATTCCTCCAAGAAATATAATTATTACGATATAGAACTAACAGTTTCGGGGAATCCTACTCTAGTCATAAACACTTTTTACCTTCCGGCAATTATTATCTACGTCCGGTCTAAGATATCTCCAGTATCATTTTTTAGAACTTTGGGTCGTATCTAAAAAAAGAGAAAATAAATAACATACAACACAATAGGACTAAAGATCTTCTCTGTCCTGTTTACACATATACGAATGTTAGTCTAGGTGAGAGAACTGTTTCGTTTTGATGCATGCATTTTTCCCTTCCAAAGACACTAAAAATGCCATTACATAATACATGAAGTGGGGAACACCCCATCGTTGGAAGGCTTCCCATCCATTTAAAAATGTCACATTTTATAGTTTTATTTACCTATAAATAAACTGGGAAAAAGATATTTGGCGTGATTTACTTTTCTAGTAACTAATAGTTAAATTTTAATCCTATGCATATTTTTACGTTACTGTTGAGTCTAAAAGATGGAGCGTTTTAAATTAATGTGTTAATAGCGTTACGTCTTTCAAAAATAAAATTAAAACGCAACCACAAAGGATGCAATGCATCATGCACGTATGATAAACAAACGATATTAATACAGAGAACACTATTAAGTCATTTATGCAAACCAATAATATTAGCTGCTAAAAATAAACCGTCAAACAAAGTTATATTCTTAACCGACTTCTTTCGTTTAATTAATTTTTAACTTGATTACATATTAACAAAACTTGCCACTTAACGTTAAACTTGAAACAATTGCGACTATTTTGAATATTCCATAGTGTGAAAAATTCTATAATATGTTTAAAATAATTACCGTTGTTGTTTTATTATTGAAAACAACGAAAGATATTGAAGCTATCTCTTGTGTATGGCTGATTAGTGTTGTGGCATGTGCATTAAAAATAATAATATTTTCCACTGATGTTTTATCCGTTACTTTTACTTTTTGAAAAGGGTTGTTTACCCTTTTTTATAATATTGTTTATGTATGCTTATTATCTATCAAAAAGGACACATAATTAATAATTTTATAAATAACTATTGTCATTTATTTATTTACAGGTCATAGGTCATGCTATACTATACTCCGTAGGTACAATTTAATGTTCACCACGTACGTAGGCCCTAATAAAAACAAGTATTAAAATTTTTAAATTTCATCAATTTGTTTTTCTTAAAATGGACAGGTTGATAAATATTACCATATTTATATCAATAATTTTCTCTATTAATTATAAAAATATTATTAAACGTACGATTTCATTAAAAACTCAATGGCTATAAAATAAAATAACGAAGGGAATTTAATACTTTACGCATCCTGTTACGTGGCGTAGAAGTAAGTCTTCAACCAGTGCAATCCCGGTAAGTATAACAAGGAAACAATTGCTAATACAGTTTCCTGCACTCCTGATGCTAGTCTCATTTACCAAAACGCAAAAGTTCGGTTATGGCAGGATATTGGGGACAGTTGATTCGCCAACATTGTGATTCTCCAAAGATCTGCTAAACAGAAACCTCTATCCTTTCTCTGGCCACTTCTGATACTCAGGTATAAAGTGAAAACGTATAGAAGAAAGGCTAGAGGCCCCGCCCTCGCTCAATTCTATTTTTGGTTTCTTAAATCAATAAAACCTCTCAGTTTATGGAATGCGCAGTTTTTTTGTGCGTCGGGGATGGCTTGCTGTCGATCAGGCTAAGGACCGCTTGGCGAATGGACTCCCCGGACTAATCAAGTACCCAGTTTGATGCCCATTGGCTGGCTTATGGGCTGGTCCAATGAAAAATAGTTTTGTGTTCATTGTCTGGGCTGGGCTGGCAATTATTACGGTCAAGTTGTATTACCTTTATTATTAATTGAAGCTTCTCTACGGGAATTTTTCCCGATAAATTAAAGCTAAGCAAAATTGTACCATTGTTAAAAAAAGAAAATATTTATACTAAAAATAATCTAAGGCCTATAAGTCAATTATCTGTATTCTCTAAGATAATAGAAAAAGCTATGAAAACCAGATTAGTAAATTACCTATATAGTTACTCATTAATTAGCAATAATCAATTTGGTTTTACAAAGGGCAGATCTACAGAGGACGCCCTAAACAAAGTAACCGACAAACATTCTCTCTAATTTAACAACAACAAAATAACTGGGCTCTTTATTGATTTCAAGAAAGCTTTCGACTTAGTCAATCATAATATTTCTGTTTGAAAAGCTGGCAGCTGTGGGAGTAAGGGGTGTGGCCCTGGGACTGGTTCCGCCAACTATCTAAGTGGCCGTTATCAGTGTGTAAAAGTCGGAAACAGTTCGAGCTCACCTCTTCCGATCGCTACAGGTGTTCCCCAGGGGGCAGTCCTCTCTGCCAATCTGTTCCTTGTGTTTATTAATGATCTCCTTACTCAAAATTTTCGCGGACAAATCAACGCATTTGCTGATGAACATCGCCTTATTTTATTCAAGTCAAAATGTTAATACTATTTGGGAAAATATTGATAGAGACTTGATTAAATTAAGAAATTGGTGTAGTATAAATAAAATGGAGATAAACGTAAGTAAAACCAAGTTTGTTAATTTTGATTTAAGAGGTTTTGACTTCCACAGACAGCTACAATATCATACTATTAAATATACCGATACTTCAACTAATTGTAACTGTCAAATAATTGAAAAAGTGAATAGTTATAAATATTTGGGAGATACATTCGATGAAAATTTGACATGGGGAGAAAACATATTGTAAAACTTACATAAGTCAATTGCCTTTAATATAAGAAAATTCTACTTCTTAAGAAATATATGTGACCAGTCTTTGATGTGTTTACTGTATTTTGCATTAATTCATTCTCGAATTGCAGCTGATTGTGTAAACAGTTCTACTCAGTATTACTTACTCTTTACAAACTTGGTGAGTTATCGTATGTAATAATCAGATATTTTACAGTGAGTTCATTTTTTTTAGAAAATTATTGAGCATGAGCATTTGCATGTATAAAAACTTTCTTAACCATTATTTACAAATATATTAATTGGCCTACACTCTTTCTAACCTAACATCAAGTTGGACATTTCACTGATCTATTCTGCATGCTTGACTTTGATTTATTATTTCGCTTGTGAGTGATCACGCACGTTTGCATCAAAGCCACGGCCTTCTCGATCTCATCTATATTGTGTGGTTGGTGCTATATGGAAGAACTTCTATCCATACATAGTCTGATATATTTGTAACAACACTTGTATCACATTTATGGTACCAACTAATAAGGATGTTTGCCCTCACTGTAAGAGGTTGGTTATCAATCGGGGTATTCAATGTGACGGTGATTGTTCTCGGTGGTTTCATCCCGAATGTGTTGGGTTGATAAAACAGAATATTCCGCATATGCCAACGATGTTAATAAAAAATGGAATTGCGACAGAGTGGACTGCTACCCTCTTAATCAAGATCCCTTACTAGAGATTTCGGCAAACGCCGGCCGCTCTGCTGGCGAAGTTTTCGACATCTGGCCACCAAGGACGAATTCAAAACTGAAATTTGAAGAGGTAAAAAGGAATATTGCGTCTCTGTCTACTCAGGTTGCTGATTTTGAACCTCGTGTAAGCACAGTTGAAGCTAAAATCTCTGCTCTCGAACAAAAAACGAAAAAGTTGGTTCAAAAAACTCAATCTCTAATCCGGCTAATTATGAGAACGTCATAGCGGAAATTAATGATCGCAGTTTCAGAGCAAGAAATTGTAATTTTCTTTAAGGTCCCAGAGTCGCCCAGTTCGCGATGTTCATGCAAAGAAAACCCATGACAAGACGCTGATTGAAAGTATCTTGGCAGCCAGTAATCTTGAAGAAGAAGATTTGGTAACTTTTCACCGCCTGGGAAAAACTTACAGTCACTAATCATCGTCCCCTGAAAGTTGTCCTGGTGAGCAAAGAAAAGGCAATCAAACTCCTTAGAAATTTCAAGCGAGATGTTATTGTTAAGGTTAATGCCTCAATATCTGAAATGTCCATCTCTTCTGACAAGACTCCTGCAGAGCGTAGTTTTCTGGCGGATTTGCGATCAGAGTTAAACGATCGCATTGGAAAGGGTGAAACTGGGCTTACCATCAAGTTTTTTAACGGCACACCTAAGATAGTTCAAACGAAAAAAAACGATTAAACTTCAACGGGAAATCCAATATATCTATTTATTATCAAAATGTGAACGGACTGAGGACTAAGTTAAATGATCTAAGATTATTGTTAGCTACATGTACTTATAATATAGTAATGCTTACTGAGACTAACTTAACTCCAGACTTTCAAGATTGCGAACTTGGCTTTGTTAATTATAACATATTCAGATGTGACAGATCTCCAGAGTCCAGTGACAAATCCAGTGGTGGAGGTGTCCTAGTGGCAGTGGACAAGGACCTCTCCTCTCGTCAAATTGTTACTCCAAACATATGGGCCCTTTTGAAACACTATTTTTGTCTATTACGTTGAATGGTAACATGAAGCTTCTGTTGAACTGTGTATATATACCGCCAAGTAAACCCCTCGGTGTGTATAATGATTATTGTCTTGCAGTTGAGGATGTCATGTCTACTGAGTCTGTGAATTTCATGGAGTCAGTCCTCATTGGGGACTTCAATATGCCTCGCATTGATTGGCATCTTGATGATTCTGCTGGTCTTACTGCCTCTGCCAGGGCTATCAAGGATTTGGCAGGCATGTTTGGGCTATTTGCAAAAATAACCATGTATTGAACTTCTAGGGGAGTTCTCCTTGATCTTTTATTTGCCTCCACTGAATTACATGTAAGAAAAGAGTCATCTCCATTGCTCCCAGTTGATGTGCAGCATCCCGCCCTGAATATTGTCCTTCAGACTGATAATATTAATACTAAACCTAGGTGTACCTATGTGCCCAGCGTTGGCAAATGTCGTTTTCATGAAGTATATAATAGTCTGATAGCTGAGGGAAACTTATTCTACCAGACGAAACTCTTGATGTTAATATGCTTTTTGAACATTTTTATGATATACTGAGGGAAATCGTTGCAAAAACACACTCCACTCAAGAAAATTTGGTGCTTCCAGGTTTCCATGTTGGTTCTCCACCGAACTTACAAACCTTTACAATTGAAAGGAAGAGACTACATCGAAAATACAAGGATTCTCTCGATGGAACAATTCATTACGCTTTGTTTTCAAGAATCCGAACTCAATGTCGTAACTTGTCAAGAGGTGTGCTACTACGACTACATTACGTATGTTCAAGGTTGCATTACCTCTGATCCGAAGGCTTTTTGGAACTTTGCTAGGAAACAACAAACGTCTTGATATGTGCCCCTCTACTCTTAAGTATGGAGATCAATCGGAAACTGGAGGCCAAGCAGATGTGTGAATTTATTCGCAAGCTACTTTTCTTCTGTTTTCTCGCCACCTTCACTCGTTAGCAACAGTTACAGATTCAACACTCCCTTCTGCCTTAGTGAGTTGTCCTTCACTACCTCGGAGGTTTTTGATGCCCTGGGTGAACTTGATGTTACCAAGGGATGCGGCCCTGATCTTATTCCATCGAGTGTCCTTCGATACTGTAGGGTACTGCTTTGTAACCCTCTGCAAGCTCTCTTCAATAAGTCACTCCATGATGGGAATCTTTCCAGACGTCCTCAAGCTGAGCTATGTCGTACCAATACATAAAGGTGGATCTAAGGAAGATGCTATTAAAACTATCGTCGATAGTAATCCAGTCAGCTGTTGTCAAGATTTTCGAAAAGCTCGTTGTGAAGAAACTCAACCCTCTCTTTCTTAATGTCATCTCACCAAAACAACATGGTTTCTGCAGAGGAAAATCTACAACTACTGATTGATTGTATTGGAAACGAAAATTGTTGAGGCCTTTAGCAACCGCAAACAACTCGATGCCATCTATCTTGACTTTTCGAAGGCCTTTGACAGAGTTAGTCATTCCCATCTTCTGGCCAAAATTGGAGGCTTACGGTGTTGTCGGGTACCTTCTTGAATGGATTGGCAGTTATCTGTCTAATCAAAGACTTGTGGTAAAATCTTTTGGATCCCTTTCTTCTGAGTTCGTCGTCGTTACATCTGGAGTACCTCAAGGCTCGCATTTGGGACCCCTTTTATTTAACATCTTCATCAATGACATTGTTGACATCATTAAGGTGGACTCTCTTCTTTTCGCCGACGACATTAAACTATACAGTTCTGTAGAAAGTGAAGTCGATTGCTTGAATCTTCAGTGTGGCCTGGATGCAGTCAAGAGTTTGTGTCGTCAAAATGATATGACGCTTAATATAAATAAAAGCTCTTGTATCACATTTCATCGAACCAAGTCTCCCATATATTTCAATTATACGCTTGACGGTGCCCTATTATCAAGAAGCAACATTGTCCGAGATATTTGGCATAGTTCTGAGTGAAGACTTAACCCCCCACGAACATATTAACAACATTTGTGCCAGAGCTGCTAAGGCACTTGGTTTTCATACCTCGCTCTTCCAGAGACTTTCATGATCCTACTGTACTCGGGACGCTATACTGCACACTAGTTCGACCTCTGCTTGGAGTATAGTTGTGTCATGTGGTCTCCTCATCAAGTAACTTTGGTGCGCCAGATTCAATCTATACAAGACAAATTCATCCGTCTATTTGGTTGTAGGCTGGGATTCACCTACAGAGACGTACCGCTGCGGCTTATCGAGGAAGAATTGGGAGTTTGTTCCCTGGAAACCAGAAGGAGTATCCAAGGGGTTATGTTTCTACACAACCTTATCACTGGCGGCATTGTTTGTCCAGAGATCTTGAGAGGAGTTTTCTTTCGCTGTCCAATGGGTACGAGATCTTCAGAACTATTCGGCAGACGTCACGTTGGTTCGAACTATGAAGCCAATAGTGCCCTCATACGTATCCAACGTCTTGGAAACATAGTATCTCCTCACGTGGACTTCTTCGCTGATAGTGTCACTGTGGTCAAGAAGAAAACTGTAAATGCCTTGGTATTATAGAAATTGCAAGCGTAATTTATGGTTATTGATTTTTGTTGAATTATATATTATTAGCGACATTTGTTATAGATATTATTATTGTTATTATTATTTATTATCAATGTGTGTGTGTGTGTGTGTGTGTGTGTGTGTGTGTGTGTGTGTGTGTGGTGTGTGTGTGTGTTGTGTGGTGTGTGTGTGTGTGTGTGTGTGTGTGTGTGTGTGTGTGTGTGTGTGTGTGTACGTATGTGTGTGTGTGTGTGTGTATGTATATATGTAGATGCGCTGCTTTGATTCTTTGGAATTGTATTTATTATTCGTTTTCTATAACTTCAGATTTTTATATAAATTGTTATCCTTTCATAGATATTAATTCTGTTATCTTTTTTTTCTTCTAAATATTCTATTTTTCATTTGTTGTTAACTGGTAACTTACGGATGTTTGTTTTGATATCAATTAATTATGTGCTTGTTTGTAAGTAATACGTAGCTCCTAGTCATTCATTAGTTTATGCATGTTAGCCACCACTTGTAAATTTTCCATTGTATATTTTTTGTATATGTATTGGGTTTCTCCCGTTGAAATAAATAAATAAATAAATTCAATATGGAATAATTTGTTGGGGCAAAGCTTTCAAATACTTAATGGACAAACTAAGAGTTACACAAAACCATTTTATACGAATCATTAAGGGCAAAAACGGAAATGGGAAAGTTCTTTTCCAATTTTATTCTGAATTAAAAATATCACCGACCCAAATCATCTATATATATTTAAATTTCTGAGGATTGTTCTATATCAGAAGTGGAAATCAAGGCACTAATATTCATTTTTATAAAACTCGAAATTTACATAAAAATTTTTTTAGAATCCCAAAAGTTAACAAAATTATTTTTTAGACAGGCTTATGGGTACAATGGCCCTAAGTATTTCAACCAGTTACCAAATAATATAAAAATGTTGTACCAATTTAAAAGGTTTCTGCAATCAATTGCAATCTTGGCTATTACAAAACGCCGAAATTGATGTTTTGAACTCAGTCTTAAGTTAGATAAAAATTGTATACCTCTTAATGTCATAAGCTATCATTGTTGTTTCCTAATTTTGTTCTGTTTGTTCTTATGTTTTGTCACACACAGTGAAGGAAATATTAACTTGTATGAAACTTGAATATATATAAAAAGTAAGTAGTTGATTAAAAAGTATATTTACTTGCAAGTAAATTCCATGTATATCTGCAAAATTATTTACGTTTATTAGCCTTAGCCTATCTCAATCTAAATGGTAAATCTTGCATTTAATGTAAAATTGTAAACAATGAATTGCTTAATTTAGCACAGTTGTTTGCAACAGATGTTGCAGATTTTTTTATTTTGATTTGTGATCAATTGTATTTATAGTAGGCCCTAATGCAGGCGTGCTCTAGCTTTATAATGTTTTGTAAAAAATACTGAACTCATGTTGGCCATATACTAGTAACAGGCCAACATTATTTCCATTTATTACATGTATTTTATATTTACCTTATTTATATGGAAATAAAATCATTTATTCATTTATTCATACTTGTTGGCTGGGCTGGACTAAATCCTATGAAAGTAATAATAGGCCTATATTATTGACTAGGCTAGGCTCTCTAACGAAAATAATAATAATTACATTTATTGGCTAGGCTAGGCTGATATAACGAAAAAAATATAGTTTTATTGGCTGGGCTAGACTCATTTTATGAACATAAAATCATATATTTTTTAGCTAGGCTGGGCTGATCTTGCGAAAAATAGTAATATAGTTGTTTTGGGCTCAGCTGAGCTGATCTTATGAAAATAATAATACTATTGATGGGTGGTCTGATCTAACGAAAATAATAATATATTTATTAACTTGGATGGGCTGATCTTATGAAAATAATAATGTATTTATTGGCTAGGGTTGGACTGATCTAACGAAAATAATAAATATATTTATTGTGTCGGCTGGGCTGATCCTATGAACATTATAATATATGTATTTGCTGGGCTAGTCTGATCTAATCTAAATTATATTAATATATTTATTGGCTGGGCTTCGCTATATGACCCGAATTATGTTATGTTTTAACACATCTCAAAAAAAATATTCTTTAAAGTTTTTATTTATTAAGCCTTTGTGATATAAAAACTTTATTATATGATAAACGACACTTTTATTCCCCATGTCAGTTTTTCTTATATCATAGTTAAAATGGTCGTTTTTACCCACATGAACCAAAAATATAGAGAAATAGAAGAAAAAAACGCTCCGGCTACTTTCTGGAATTCATTTTGACTCGATATTAGAACTATAGGCTTATATGAGTTAAAGTGACAGAGTTATAGTACGCTTAATGTATATAAACTAAAAATAAAGAGGAATTTACAAGACGCCGGCAAACTTTCTGGTGATTCCTGTTGATTAAATATTAAATCTTATGCACGCATGGTTAAGAACTATTATTGGTTCCACGTGCCTTGGAGTTGTTCTACCGCCATCATTGTTCCACTAGACATGGGTTTCCACAGCCCTCTTTCACGACTTCCTCATTGGTAACGTTGTATCTCACACCACTTCGTCTTTCCATGATAGAGATGCCGCACTTTTATAAAACGTTATTTTCCTAACTTGTATTTGGCGGGAGAGTAGTCAATATGCGCGAGAGAGTTCCTTCTCTAATTACATAGGTACAAATTGCGCCGGCGCGATCCACTTTTCTACCCAACCTTATGTTAACCCCGAACTTTCCGTAAATAAGCGAGTCTACCACTGTCTCTCAACAAGTTTTACCTTAACCATTTTATTAATCGTTCATCGTGTTCTATTTCAAAGGTAGATTTGACCGGTAATCAAAATATTAAGTGACCTGGAACTGGCAATCGACATTATAATGTCGATCTAACATGCACCCATTTTGTCGGTTTTACACAGTACATAAGTCAACACTACCACCACTGCTTGTATATTATTTCAAACATAACGAATTGCTGATTTCAGTAGTGAAATTTGTTTCACTAAACACTGATGTCACAGTGACGTCATAACATTTCCAGAAACGATCTTTATCATCTGGCCATTTTGAAGCAGGTATCTTAGTCACACAAGCTAATTATTCGTGAGATTGTGTGTTAATTACTTATAAATATAAATATTTACTATGCAAATTTTTAAATCGATATGTACTGTCTTTTTTAGTAATTTCATGGTTTTATATGAGATATTTTTTAACTAGTAAGCGTTGATCAATATGGGCTTTTATGCAGTGTAGTTAAAAGTGTTTCGGAGCTACAGTATTAGTGATATAGTATCATGGATGTGGTTTATCATGTTGGTTTATAGCTTTATTTGAACGCCCTAATTTAAATATTGTCCCAAACCTTTGCTGAATTTTTACATTAGAGAACTTGTTAACTTGTCAGACTGAACAACGTAAGGCTTGGCAGTGACACCCAGGTTTCACTTTATGCTTCGTTGAACGCGGGGGGGAGGATATAGTAGGGTGGTGCTGTACCCAAATGTGAAAGTCAGATCGGTCAGCCGCAGACAAACTTACAGGTTGAGGAATTTAGCTGCGCTCGTAGGGTTCAAATACTACCCTTTCAACAAATAAACGCTGCCTGTATGGTGGGTTACGTTTTACGTGCTAGCCGCTGAGATGAAGGCGCAACAATCTCTTTAACGACTTTAAACTCACGATTCCATTTCATTTCAACTCACGAGTCATTTTCAAAAACACGTTAAGCAACACTATAACAACTGGAAAACAAGGATGAGTCCTATTATTGCCATTATTTGGGTATTTTCTCATTATTTAATTCCACCACAATCAGCACTGTCACAAAACAGACTGATTTTAGCGAGTGTGATGAGTTATTTGGGCCAATACGATTCCTGAAAGGAGGGTTTTACCCATGAGTCACAGGAAATGTTTTCGGGACGCAGCGCATAATGCTATCTCTCCACCCCTCCCGGAAATCACCACACACTCAAGGTCACGTACACAGCTAAAGTCTTTGAACTGCAATCTCCGCCGAACTGCTCCCAAAACACAGGTAGTCCTGAGTGACCAAGGCGTAGCCCCCCCCCCACCAAGGGCCTCAGCATGGCCCTTTCCGGTCACCAGTAGCGTAGCCAGAAATTTCGTTCGGGGGGGGTCCGAAAACCGGGGGATCCGGGGGACGTTTTGTGTGTAATTTGCCAATGAGTTTACTGGTAAAAGGTAAATACCAAAAATATGGGCTTATAGTAACTACGCCTTATAGAAAGTGGAAAGATGTAATAGGCAAATTCAACTCTTCACAGCAACTCTAGTACCACAAATTTTCTTGTATAGGTACAGAAACTTTACGAAGTTCGATTCTGGCCGAGTAGGAAGACACCATTCACTGGATAAGAAAGAAAAAGAACAAAACAGAGCTCTTCGCTCAAACGTATAATTGACACAACTATATTCTGTGGAGAAAATTAAATAACCCTTCGGGGACATTGGGCCACTGACGGCCGAAAACCCTTAAGAAAAGGAGGGCAATTTTTGAGCGTTGCACGGGTACAGATCAAAGTAACGGTCGGAAAATGCACCGGAAAAAACTACTGATTAGAATTCGGCTACTATTGGATTTCACTGATTGAGGTATTTATGAATGAGTTATAATGACGACTTTATGTATCATTAAACTGTAGACGAGTATACAATTACCGGGGAAAAAATTCAAAAAAATCACTTTCGGTCGGAAAAAAAATACACCTGAAAAACTCTAATGATTAGAACTTCGACTACTTCGGACTTCAGTTATTGAGGTAACGTGGTATTATTGATTGAGTTAGGACGACGATTTTTGTTATCACTAAACTTGTACTTGACTACCTATATAATTATCGAGAAAAAATCACTTCCGGTCGGTAAGTACCGAAGAAAAGATCTTTACAGATTCAAGTTTTGATGATTTTGGATTTTACTGGTTGAGAGGTTGAGGTAAAAGTGGTACTTATAATTTTTTTAGGACATTGATTTTAGGTGTTAATTCAACGCCGACTTAATAAATATATAATTATCGAGAAAAAAAACAAAAATAATCACTTCCGATCGGAATATACTAGAGAAAATTAAATAATACCTCAGTCAGTGAAATCCAAAGTAGTCGGAACTTCTTATTAGTAGAGCTTTTCCTCGGTATTTTCTGACCGGAAGTGATTTTATTGTTTTGTTTCTCGATAATTATATATGTATTAGTCGGCGTTGAATTAATACCTAAAATCAACATCCTAACATAATTCTAAGTACCACTTTAACCTCAACCACTCAACCAGTGAAATCCAAAATCGTCAAAACTTGAATCTGTTAGAGAGCTTTTCTTTGGTATTTACCGAACGGAAGTGATTTTTTTCTCGATAATTATTTAGTAGTCCAGTCATTTAAGGTTTCATCTGCGGAAAAAATTCCTATTGAGCTGAATTTTGGTATACACCTTCATAGTGGCGTTTAAATAAAGATGTGGAAAAATCGAAATTGATATCGTGCCGGCTAAAAAAGTTCTAAGGGTTAAAATTTCACGAAAATCGGTTTTTCGCAAATATCTCGCGACCTATGGCTTGGAGGTCAATATAGGTTATTATAAACATTATTCTTCATTACGATTATTTACAAAAAATATTTCTTGCATTTTTATGTAAAGTCAACCGTTTTCGGGCTAGAGCGCTGAGAAAGCGACTACATTATGAAGATGCACCTCGTATCCGCACCATCTTTTGAGGAAGAATGCAAGGCGCGTTTTTTACATGGCTTCCCCCATAGGCATAACCCACGATCTGTAATAATAGCTTTTTTTATTTTATGGCTTAATAACTATATATTTTTACATTGAAAAATGGGGGAAAATTTTATTTTTATATAATTTTCTTTTATATTCATTCGGCGACGATATCCTCAATTTCAACTTCATCAAAAGTTGCTGACAAAAAATCGAGCAGACTTATTGCTGTATTTAAATCAACATCATCATTTTCTTTGGACTCTGCGTTTAAGCATGACTAACCACGACAATGGTTTACATGCTTTAGAACATCTCAATCCACTTTTTTATATCAAAATTTGCCGCCACAACCTTTTGTACAATCAAACAGATTGTGTTTAGTAGATAATCGGGTGCTTGGTGGCAATACATTATTTTGTTATTGGCTGTAATATATTATTTTTCAACTCCCAACCTCACAGTTCTGGATCAATTTCTTTTCCTAGCCAAGTTTAAATTTGATAATAGACTCGATAAATGTGCTGTTGAGCTGCTAAAAAAGTGGGTGGAAATAATTGAAATTTCACATCTGTGCTTTGTCTTGTTAGTTTAGCAAAGCTGCAGTATCTGTGATTAATTGTCAATTGAATTTTATGATTTTGGAGCACCGTAAATTGCTAGTTACAGTAGAAAGTATACTCCAGCATTGACAACGGGATCTCGAGCGCAATTTTTTTGTCAGAATATTCCTGCAGAATTGAGTAAATCGGGTCTTTTTTTCAAACATCTTCATGACTTTAATTTTTTCCTTTCCCAAAAAGTGTTTGAAGTTGAAGTTGTGTCACATCCGGTCATGGCATGTAGAAAAAGAATATTTCTCTTGCAGTGTGGATACTTGTTGATGCTCTCAGTCGAGTATATTTTTGTTTCAACATTGTTTTCCCTGGTTTCTTAAAAAAAATGGATGTCAAATATTTGCTTTTCGCGGTAATTACAATATTACTTCCATATCGAGCAATCAATTTGTTTATAATTGTCTTTTCATCTGGAACGTAACCTTGAATTGCATCTTTCAACTCAGCCAATTTGAATTTACAATCGTCATGGTATGGAAAACATTGTCCATAGCAATTCTGATATTCTCATCCGATGGACGGCCCTACATCACTCTTTCTACTAAATAACAAAAAAATTGAGAAACACTTATCATGGTGCTTAGCTTCGACAAAGACAAGGTCATGCTCAAAATTTACTCGCTCTTTTACATTTCCTCCACATTTATCACCACGCGCCTCTGCAGCTTTTAATAGCCACTGTGTCTTTAAATGTAGGAGTACTCACTTCTCTTATAGCGCGTCTGTATTTTTTTCTCTTTTTCATTCAATTTCTTCACTTGCCTCTTCTCCATAAAACAAACATTATTTTTTGAAATCAAAAGAATTGACTTTTGCCGGAGATGTTGATGTACTCGGCTCTTCTTGACGTCGTTTTACGACAATTACTGTGAACATTTACAAATGTTACAGTATTCAAATATTCAATGTTACCATCACTTCTAGCGACACTAGCATGTTTTAATGTTTGTAGACCACGTCTAACTTCTACTACGTCACCACTAGATAACGATTTCATTACATATGAAACATTTATCACTCATTATGAAAACTGCTCAAGAGCACAAAACTTCGAAAATAACGTCTAAAAAACTCAAGAAAATATTTGTCCACTGAGCTAAACCAATGAATACAAACCTTATAAGAAGCGCAAAGCTTATGGAGAATAGTCTGCCAAGTTGGTTTCCCGCCAAAACGAGCTTAGCGCGTCCGCCGCTAGGAGCGCTTGTTTCCCCCTCTTTCCCTCTCGCTCTAGCTTGTTCTCTCTCTCTGTCTAACTGGCCGCACGCTGCCTTCTCATTCGCTCCCGCTCTGTCTTCTGTCTCACTCTAGCTCGCCACGCCACGAGCGCCCTTCACGCTGCCTAGCGGTGGACGCGCTAAAGCTTGCCAAATTCAAATAAAAATTGGCAGACTTTTTAACATTGGCTTTGCGCTTCTTATAAGGTTTGTATTCATTGGCTAAAACTCAGTTCCGAGATGGCGAGTGTAGCAGGTATAAAGGGACGAGTCTCAAAACAATAAAGAATGTAACATCCGCCAGTGGAGGTCATTTATATTATATTGTAGTAGATTTTACTAAGTTCTAAGCCGTTTATAATATAAGTATATTCGTCACAAGACTCCCGACGAGTTTAAGTTTTCTAACTTAAATACATTGAAAAAAGCAATAGAGTTGACGCCTTACATGTATACGGTATAAAATACCCTATGTGAGTGCCTTCTACTCGCTTTCTCAGCACTCTAGTCCGAAAACGGTTGATTTTACAGAAAAATGCAAGAGACATTTTTAGTAGATAATCGTATGAGAAATAATTTTTATAATAATCTTTATTGACCTCCGAGCCATAGATCGCGAGATATTTCACGAAAAAACTGGTCTTCGTAACATTTTGACCCTTATAACTTTTTTAGCCAGCACGATATCCATGTCGATTTTTCCCATCTTCATTAAAACGCCCATAATGAAGGGGTATACCAAAATTCAGCTCACTAGGAATTTTTCCGCAGATTGAGTTTTAAAAAACCTAAAATGACTGGACTATAGGTACAGTGTACAGTTTAATGATAACAAAACTCGTCGTCCTTAAGTCAATCGAAAATACCACGTTTACCTCAATCACTGAAGTCCAAATTAGTTGAAGTTCTAATCAGTAGAGTTTTTTCAAGTGTATTTTCCGACTGAAAGTGATTTTTATATTTTTTCGATAATTATATACACGTCTACAGTTTAATGACACTAAAATCAACGCCGTAACTTAATTCTAAGCAGTTATTTTACGTCCCCAAGATTTGAACGAAGTGGTCACTAATTTAATACTGTTCGCCGTGTTACGGTTCAGGTTACTTTGCGACGTTACGTGACCGCGCCCTATAGAAATACCGTGATTACACTACACTATCCGAAAGGCCGAGCCCAAAAGTATCGTTTGATACTTTATGATTTAAACGAAAGGACAATTTATATTTTTAACAACGGTCACTTTCAATTAAAATCAATCAATTTAATGTTTGTAGACAAGAGTAATGATAACTCTCCTTTTTTTCTCCTGCTCCATGCTTTATTTTTTAATATGTCTTGAAATTTCGGGGGGGGTCCGGACCCCCTGGACCCCCCCCTTCGCTACGCCACTGCCGGTCACCAACCGGCACTACTACAACCAAAAGACTTTCGCATGCTGATAGAGCAGCCAGTTCATTGCTGGCTTAGGCTGACCCGGGCCCCTGTACTATCCGACCTGGGAAGTGTAAGAAATCCCCAGATTTTAAGCTGTACCCTCTGCCCAATATAGATGTCCAACGAGCCTGAGCTACGCCCTAAGTTCGACCGTATTGTTTGGTGTAGGTAGCCGGGCTATTTAGATTAAGTCAGAAACATGGAACTTTGAAACGGATGCGCGTAAAGTGCGCTCCGCTATTTTATTCGCATCTTACGACAAACAGGGATACTGCGGTCTATTCTAACGGAGAGACAGGGTTTGTAATAGTAATAATAATAATTCTGTTATGCTGATAGGACAATATACATTGTATTGCAAACAATGTTTTACTATGTACCAGATACCTTTTTTACAGTCTATAAAAATAATAAACCCTTATTAAATTGCAATATACGTAATATTAACATTCACTCATTTGCCTATTATTATAGGATGCGGATTGCATGTAAATGTGTTATCGTCCCAGCGGCGCGCCGGAAATTCACCAACATGAATAAAACTCACCCGACTCCAAAAGGCGCTTAAAACAAGATTTAAATTGAATTAGGTTTGGAATGTTTTCAACGTTTTAGGAAGCCCGTTGATTAATCTTTTTACGAGCTGTGCAGAAGCTGATCTATGTTAACGTAATTGATAGTTGCTCCTATCCCGTTTCTTGTCATTGTGGACCTCTTTTTTACACTTTGAGAAGCAGTTACTCGTGAATATAGAGCTATGGACAGTCTGTAGTCCGAGTTACCTGAAAGCATTTCTACACGGCTCTCTTAAACCTAGTCTTAACATTAATATAATGGATTTTTTTTAAGTTTAAACATACCTAATCATTGTTGTTAGAAACATCTTCTTCAGAAGCGAATTCTTTATGAAAAATGAGGGCAAATAATGTAAAAATAAGTTTTGAAAGAATAAGTAATGCGTGCTTGCATGATGTTATCTTTGAGCACAGTTTGTCAGTATAGTAACTTCAGGTCAAACCTTTATCAAAGGTGAATCTTCAAGAATGCAGTGGATTCTGTCATTTAAATAAGTACATCGTCCACAAATACACAAGGTTTTGCTATGCTTTCATATTGGTTAAGAAAGGATGTAAAAACAATTAAATTTATTCTTTCGTTTTCAGTTTCATTTCAGAAAAGAACTGAAACAAGCGTTCTGTTCTAAAAAGATTTAATCAAATCTTGGAGATGTTTTTGAGAAACATACATAGAGTCGTGTCATCAGCATATTGGATTATTTGTCCATTTTTGGCCTGAGGATTTTAGGTAGTTTACATATATTAGAAAACAAGACTGGCCCGAGGATAAATCTCTGAGGGAGCACTATAAGGCATACTAACTTTATTTAATATGACATCAGCGATCTGAGCAGACTAGTTTCTGTCTTTGAGATGAAATTAGAGCCATCTATTCGGCAGATCACATTATACCATGCGATTCCAACTCCACTGAAAACAGGAGTCCAAAAATTATGTAACTGGATATATAGTGAAATCTTTCTTCATAAATCCAAATTGTTCCAACTCTAAAATGTTCGAGTTTCCAAAAAATTTCAAAATCAGTATTTCCAGAAAACCCTCTTCGTCAACTCTACTGAAAAAGTAGAGGTATTGAAATAGGACGATAGTTGCTTGGCTGCCATATATAGTACTTTTCAAAGATTGGAATAACTTGGAACGAGCGGATTAAAAACGGATGGAAAAAATGATTTAAAAAATATGATTTGATAATTTAGGTTAGTGGTGTTTTAAAATATGCTTGAAAAGCTATCACATGGAATGTACCGTTGATGTCAAAATAATTTGTTCGTATCCAGGGAATGTACAACATGAGCCACCCTCCACCTCGCTAACAGGAGACTGCATCATTACAGACGCCGGGCTACCTTTAAATGTGGCATAATAACCCATGGAAAATAAATGGTTTTAAAAAGTATAGGTTTGTTTTATATTGCAGTTGATCTTATAAACCATTCAAATGTTTTATAACCTTCCTGTAAATTCGTTTTATTATTTTTAAAATCTTATTATTATTTTTTAATAATAACAAGTGATAGAACCTTAAATTTTATCTGGATACAGGTATACCGCGAGTGATCAGTGATCCATGTATGGTTTTTATAATTCTCTGATCATTCTGAAAGGGCAAAATATTTAAAATTAAAATTCAATCAATCATTAAAAGATTTATATTGTTTATCAGTAAATTCAATATTATTCTCTTTTTTCATGTTTAACCATTTTTATTACAATATACTGATATGGGTGATAAGAACATCGGTTAATAAAGACTTCCTGCGTAAAATGATCATAGACATGTGGCACGCATGAAATTAACTGTTTGCAATGTTTGTAATTACATTATTGATGCCTGGGCTTTTAGATACAGTTATTCTTATAGTTCACTAACCAATTCGGATAAAAACAATAAAGAATATTGGTGTCATTCAATAAATAGAAATCGTTCACAATAAATAGAAATCGATCAAAAATATTTTTAAGTTTGTTTAGAAGACAAAACATTTACAAAAAAAGTTCGACTTTGTAAAAAAGGTGGTATAAAAAATCCTAGAGATCTGTACAGTTCATCGAGAATGATTTTTTCCAAGAGATCCTGAGTTCACTATATACTTTAATATAATTTAATTCTGAGGCATAATTTATTTTTAAAGATTTAATTCTAACATCTTACTTTGGAAATATTACTAAATATCGAAAAAATGTTCAAGGTTTGATTAAAAGTTGCTGCCAGTGACTAATTTTCTATTTTAAAGAAATTAGTGTTCCACAACTCTAACCACGTTCTAAAACGAAAAAATAATCATATTTGTTCTTGTTAAACAAAGTTATTAGCTCATGGACCATATAAGTAGCATTTTGAACGTTTTAAGAAAATCTTGAATTGCCAACAACGTTTTTGATTTTTTTAATTTGCATTTTTAAAGAGTTATTTTTGAATCTGGACCAAATATTTGTGTCTCACTACTAAAGTTTAAACTAAAATTTTCTTTTTAAAATTAGTTATCTGTTTCCGGTTATGTTAAATGTCATGGCATATACATTGTAATCTTGAGGACAGGGTTTGAGGACATTTAGGCTCCGCAAGTGCCTCAGAAGTTGGTGGTGGTTGTAGCAAACTGCACAGGACGATGGTGGGTGACGGAGATGGATGTGACAGATTAGGACATGGCAGGGCCCGCGAGGTGAGCTTGTGGCACCTTGGTGAGGCTCCGCTGTATTAAACCTGTCAGTTCTCTCTTGTGTCACTATAACAGATGCACGCCGTCTTTATCTTGTTAAAGTCCAGGAATCGAGCGTTGTGCCTAATGTCCAACTGATGGATGTAGGCTTCCAATAGGGTGATTTCTTCATTACTCCCGAGCAGGTTGCGGCGATACGGCACAGTAGAGATGACTAGGCTAGTGTTGAAATATCTGGTAGTTACGTGACTCTCCAGATTATATACTATGTTGTTCACCTGCAGCCAGATCTTTACTATTAGTACCTCGTAATACCAGAGACCGGTGGAGTTGGGCTCTGGTCGATGATGTTGGAGAGTTTCGATCCAGGTTGCAAACGTCCGACAACTCGGAGCGTTCATTTCCCTGAACAGACCAGCATTCCACGCATGGCTATCCCACGGAATAACCACTGTCACGAAAGGCAATGTCTTAACTTTAAATTTCTTACTGCACGTATGTTTTTGTTTACATGTGGACCTTTTTTGGCTCAGAACTAGAATTGTTGACTTTTTTGTTTGTTTAAAGATAGGCAATCAAACTTATTCTTAGATTTAGCTTGGCACTTTCAACTTCTTGGTTTATAAGTTTGTCCAGCCACCTTCATTAGAGAGTTCTTTCAGGTTACACCATTTATAGGCCTATGTAAGTCTTTCAATCTCTGCCTCTAAAACCTCAATTGTAGTATGAGGCTGTTGAACAAGATCGCGATGTCCACAGCTCTGTGATTGCTCTCACACACGGTCGGGACTGTCAATAACTCGTACTGCACACAGGCGTGCAGAGAGGTATCGGAGGTTCATTGTTTACGGTCACGGCGGCTGCGGCGCAGTTGTGTGTTACTCGTGGAAACTGTATTGATACTGACTTCCACACAGGCAGCAGTGCATCTCACCTCCTCTAATCATATATGAGGATGTAACGTCGTTAGAGGAATACGTCACGTACTGTATGTATCTATTCCATCACACTTTAGTACCTATATTTTACTAATTTTTACAGGAGTATCAGAATTTATATATAACGTTGTAACACGTTGTTAAAAAGAAAAACTTAGTGTCCGGTTTGCCCGGCAATGTAGGAATTTAATTCCTATTTATTTCATACTATTACAGACGAAATTAACAGTAATTAGAGTAAAAAATACATGTATAAATATTATTAGCTTTAAAATTTGGTGTGTAAAATAGTTACAATGGTAGTAGCAAATTACAAGATAATGATTTTAACTCCTCTGCATCATGACCAATGCCAACTCGGTGAAGAATACAACCTTAAATATTAATATTTCAATAGTTATATACTTAAAAACTTTGTACTTGTAAATATCTTGTTTTAAATTTAGGTCCTAATCGGATAGCAAGTTTCCTAGTTAAGTATTTTGAAATATTTGGTTTAAAAGTTCCAAAAGACCGGGTACCTTTTTACGTGGTTATCAGTATAAATAGAAGAGGTTATCATTTATAAATTACTGGCTACAATACATTATATCACACTTTAGTACCCATATTTGACTAATTTGTACAGTACTATCATAATTTGTACCCATAACAGTAATAGATCATTAACGATAACGTAGTATCCAGACCAGCGATATGTCAGCCCGGCTATGTTTGAAATTTTATTAAACCAAATATAAAACGATTTAGTACTCGTTTTGCACTTATTTTTACTGCTGTATTAGAATTTATTTACTTTTCATTAAACGTCCAGTAATAAATATGCTTTGGTGGGTGATATGCTAGCTTGACCGTTTGATATAAAGTATTTACTGGAAAAATAACACAAGAAAATAGCTTTAAGACACTTATCTATCTAATTAATAAAGGCTGTAAAGTTGAGTATTTTTATGAATTATCTGAATTTTGATATTATTCAAAAACGATGGTGAATTCTCTTTAGAAAATATGTTGACTTACACAAACCATTCAGACAACCTATTTAAATGACTCATAAGTAATATAAAATTACGTATTTTAGAGTGAATATTTGATGAGTATGCAATATAAATTTTAACATTTCCGCCATGTGCGTGAGCTTAAAATATACTCGGTAGGTGGGGTTTGCCATTGAAAACAAGGGCCGTGCAAAACCGACTAGTGATTTTATACAAACATTTTGACTTTTAAACTTAAGTAAACAAGTGAATTTGTAGACTCGTCAAGCGCCCCGAGACAGTGGACATTGAGTGACAGTTTGGAACATATAGAGTGAGTAAAAGGCTCGACAGCTGTAGGTAATTAAATAACCTCAATACAAGCTAACCAAGAACAAGTACATGGACAGTAAGGCACGTCCCCATCGTTTCGCTGTTCGAACTTTTCTGCGCGTAGGGCTCAAGTTACCAGTGCCTTCAGTTCCAGCCTGGTAGCTCAGGTGACACCGCTCCTTGGAATCGGTTCCACAGCAGAGTTAGATTACCGTTTGCCTTGCCGCAAATAATAAATAAACTGGATTGGGTTTTTAAAGATAAACAACCAAAGGAGGCGTTTACGTAAA
>NW_025783306.1:0-32211 GCF_021130785.1 Homalodisca vitripennis | reverse complement strand
AAAAAATGGAAAAACTTTAATACCCATAATTAAGTAATTAAGTCCATAGCGAACGATATTCCAATTAAAGTCAAATGGAGAGTACGAATGGATAATTAATTTGTGATTGTCAGCAAAAGTTTACCCCCCAACTAGAGGAAAGGCCATTTACTATTGGTACGGCAAAAAAACAATAAAATACGAAATAAACTATGCTTAAATTCTGCGTAACCATAATCATATACCTCCCAAGTATGAAAAAACAGAGATTTTAAACCAGATTGACACAATCCCTAGTCGGTTCGTAAAAAATAATTACGAAACAAAAACAAAAAAGAAACACAATTATTACTTGTACAGCAAATAAAATAATTTAAAATAATACTCACAAGTTAATTACACAAACCTACAATCGCGCTAGCAAGGGATAGCTTCAAGTTCGCGTCAAAGCAAAAAACCATCCTGACCCACTAGCTATCTTTCCTCGTTAAATTTTGAAATAAGAATAGTGTTAATAAACATTTAACACGAAAATAACAACCCAATAAATTTACCAATTACAAAGTTTGTAGTATATGCAAGATAATCAATGCAGAAAAATGAAATTTTCCACATTATATATATATATATATATATTATACGTAGATAGTAAATATGGGGTGGTCCTGTCGCACTTTCGGAGCCGACCGAAAAAAGCAATGTAAAATACTGTTCAATGTACCATAAAGGAAGACTGAGAACAATAACACAGCAAAAATCTCAATGATAAATTAACCGAATCTACAGTCGTTTCGTCCTCCAAAAGCGATCGGCACAATTACTATCTACTCTGAGGAATGAAAAATTAACCAAATCTACAGCTGATTGCTTCCTACTATTTCTTAAAGCTGTGCTTTGTAAAATGTTGTCCAAATCTGCTACGAATAAAGGATTTTATCTTAATAAAATTTAATCAATTTAAAACATTTTTTACTAAAAACATACTTTAATAAAAAAACTTTTTCTACTAAATAAAACAACATGAACCTCACCAAGCTCTCATCAGTTTCTAGCAATTTCAAAAACTTACAAAAGAAAGACAAATTGAACGAGTTTCACGAAATTACCAAAACCATTTTATAGAACAGTTGATACTTTCCTTAAATGATACAGAATTACAAAGAACTTGTAAAGTCTTTTGCAGAAAAAACGTCTAATGGAGTGTTTTACTATCGGCAAAAAACCTAAAAAAGTAAGGGATTCCATATTTAATATAATTCGCTGAAAGAATATTGAAAAGAAAGTAAAAAATAAAACACAAACAGAGAGTTTCATCGTTTTTTTTATGACATTTTTCGCCAATAATTAATAGACGTTCTATTCAAGATAATCAAGACTTAATTGATTGTGAAAATTTCTTTAGGAATTTTTAGTGAGTATCAAGATTTTATCACACCACAATTCCTTAAACAGACGCAGTTATATGAATTCTTTTACTTATACTCAATATTAGCCACATATTTGTTGATGAAACAAAAGGTATTACTGTAGATAATATTCCCATGTGATTTCCTATGAATCCGAAAGACACCCCCCACATATGGTTATCAAAACAGTACATATGGACGTGGGGAGGGACTGCCAAGCTTTTTTAGAGTTAAGACTTTATAATCTAACCAATAGTTTTAATTGTTAATAATTTTCTTTATCTTTAATACACTCGTCTTCTTTCCAGCTTGTATACAATCAAGTGTAATTTTTTCATTTTTGTTTAATTGCTTTAATCTTTTTCTCATCCAAAAACAGTCAAAAAATGCTGTTTTCGGCAAGGTATGTAACTTTACCAATACATTCCAACTCGGCAATTATTGTAAACCCGAATTTATCTTTCATTTTCTCCAATATTCAAGATTCTATGGTTTTTCTTTCCCTTTCTTCTCAATTTCATATTGTAACTTCTTTATACTCTTTTAAACTTACATTCTCCAATCATCATTTAAATCTTTCAAGAACTTCCATTTCAAATAGAAAAAAATTTAAAGACAGGAAAAAAATGAAATTTGCATAACAATCCCACACGAGACAGTCGGGATGAGGAAATGTAGGAGTAAAACCGCATTCTTTTCAAGAGGGTATTCTATCGTTTTAATTTTCCCCCCCCCTCCAAATGTACTATTAAAAATCAATCGAGGATTTCTGGATTCAAATATTCATAAACAAAATTTCAACATACCAGATAATTGGAAAACACAATACCAGGTAATATCTTTAATTTCAGTGTAATATAAACGTCGTGTTAACCCCCCCCCCATCGATACCTAACAAACCTAATGTATTCTTTGAAAAGGAAACCTAATTTTTGTCCCAATGGGTTGTTCTACAAGAGATAAGATAAAACCAATTTTGTATTCTGTTTCTCTAAATTCTGTAATCAAATTTGTGTTTTGCTTCTTGGTCTCCATATTGCAATTTTAGTAAGCAGGTTACTTTCAAATGTGTTAAATTTAATTTCCCGAAAAATTTTCTTAGGTTTAGGTCCTTTCTAACAAAATTAAAATTACAACCTCGTACAAACTAAATATCATTTTTATCGTGCAATTATATACAAATTTCTCTATATCTTATTATGAACACTTGTAACAGTTGGCATATATACTCTTCCATTTTAAACAAAAAGATTTATATTTATAAATGGGAGGATTATGAGAAGCTAAGTCCTGCCGAGATATAAACATTTTTCAGCGCAAATGTTTTGTGTTATACATTTCTAACAACAGTCTGAGTAAATAGAAATAAACTTTCATTCTGATTGTAACTAACTATATTAGGATATATAATGTGTAACGGATTACAATAGTGATTATATTCCGGAAGAAATCGAGATTTTTCATCAGCGTATAAAGAGTTATATTTATATTGAAGTTTTCAGAAGGAATGAGACGTAGAGAATAATCAGATGAAACATACATCAATTAAAGTAAAACCTACAAAATGAACTGATTGTGTCTTTGGTAGATAAGTTGTTGTTAGTGTGCGTGTTTGCGCTAATGTGTGAATCACATCACATGTCACCACTATACTTACGGTGTCTATTAGAATATTAGCAGAGACTTCGGGCCCTGTGCACTGCTACTGTGTCCAACCAAGTTAATATGGCTAGGAGCTTGTATATTTCTCGCGGAGGGGGGTTCTTACGGTGACTCTGTACATTTTTTTTGTTCCCCCCCCAAGTCTCAATTTTTACTTTGGTAACTACTGTGTAGAAGTTGATGGAGAGATTAACAATTAGGGAATTTGTTATGTCGGGTGTTTTGGTAAAGTGTAATGTTGTATTAATGAATGAATGTGAAATGATGAATGTAATGAACGAATTAAGGAAGAGAAGGAATGTACGAATCTAAGGAAGAGAGAGGAATTATAGGAATGAAGGTGGAAAGGTTTGATGGAAGCAAAATGGCGCGCCAAACCACAGTTGTCATTACTCGGCTTGTTCCTATAGTCATTACACTATGGCCACTCGTGTAAAAGACTTGTTCCCCAACCACTGAACGACAACCATGTCTTCCTATCCAATAAAAATACCACGCGTCTCGCTGAAGGCTCTGTGTCATTTTGTGTGGCAACCCAGCAACCTCCGGTCTTTGAAGGTGCCATAGCGTCCTTACCAACATGAGCTACGGAGATGAGTTCTCGGAAAAGTTATAAGCTATATCTCCTGCATTTATATAAGTTTGTTCACCATTTCAAGGATTGCTAGTTAATTACAAATTTATTAAATAATTATTATTATTTCAAAAACCCAACTCAAACCGTGATTTTTAATGGAAATTTGGAGTACACATATAGTAACATACTTAACCTCCCTATTCCCGACTTAAAAAACAACCTTAAATTTCCATAAGGGTGAAATCATCCCCTACTTTCTTAATATTCTCATAAAAAAATAAAAGAAAAAATTATCTGAAAAAATGCTGAAAACTTTCACACATCAAAAACAAAGAGTCGAAGGTTCAGAACCAACGTATAAAATTATCAATGATCAAAATAACACAAATTTTCAAAAACTCAAAACCACCCAATTCCATTCCCCTTAATTACTTTCTCAAAAAAACTTCTTATTATCTCGATGTGTAACTATTGGGACGCCTATTTTTGTTTTGGCTGAAATTTAGGTATATAGTGTATCAGATCATCAAACTATATTTAAAATAGTATTTTTTTAAAATCATAACTTCCCGGTCCATATAGGGGATAACCTCCCCCCCCCATTATTTTTTTTAAAAGATGACCTTCGGGGAGAATAAGTTTTTTTGTTTAATATCATCCCCTATTTTTTAAGATATTCTTTTGAAATTAAAAAATGAACCATACTTATACAAATCAATGTTCCTTTAACTCAATTCTATGTAAAGTTTTTTAAAAAATTTATTTTTTTTTTAATTTAATTATTTCCCGAATGAATAATAGTGAAAAATAACGTGAAGTATAGTTTATTTACTGAATTTCCTCTAAATATACGTTTTCTTTAATACCAACCACATCAATCAGGCTAAAAATTTCTGTCAGAGACAACAACACCACATAACTAAATCGCGTTTGTAACAGCCTTTATTTGAAAATTGTCCATATTGATATAATTATATTCGTTCCTTTGAAACCAGATAAAATAATTTTTTGTCAAATCTCATTTGTTGTATCAAATGAACATAAATCAGGTCTATTTCGCTAAAAAATCTCTTTAAGTGATTGTAATAACATTTCACCTTATTATTTACCAGTAAGACTTTTCTCTTAAAATTTCCTTGATAGCATCTGATAACACATGAATGTGTGCTGAAAAAGACCTCCGGAAAATGTTTTTAAAGTTTTTGTAACTTGCCATCTGGATATATACAGAACCGGCGTCATCAAGTTAATTTTACCTCTCGAATTATATATTTTTTTTCTTAATCATTTCCAAAACTATCAAACTGTTTGAAGGATTTTTTTTCCCTTGATTATTTCTGTCTACCTGTTTGTAAAAAAAAAACCAATGATAAAAGCGGAACTTGGGCTATGTGTGAAGATATTTCTAAATAAATAATTTGTTAAATATCGAACTCGAATAAGTTGTTCCGGAAATACCCTTTGTTTGTTCAATACATTTGCCAATTCTAGAAAATTAATAACATAAAATTTCGTTTTGAACTTTTTGTAATTTTCCAATCAATCAACCCTAATTTTACTCAGTTGGGTTTTATAATTCAATCCATTGGGAACACTCTAAAAATAATAAAAAAAAAATCTGTATATTTGTTTATTGTTTCCCATCAACAGGCATAACATTGTCCAGTTTGCAGTCTTCAGAATTCCACATCATTATCCGTCTTCTGACTCCATCTCTATAAAACTTTTCAGGGATTTAACAAAGCCATTCCACTTTATACTAGATCGGTAAAATAGTATAACATTATTTTCACCAAAAAAATCCCTAATCCAAGAATGAAAGGAGTAAAAGAATTTCCAGCGCATTGCCTTCAAACAAAACCACCAAATTTAAAAATCCCTGAATTTCAAAAGCCATTAGAAGTTTGAGAAATAACATCCACCTTTTTTGGAATAACGAGAAAATAAGTCTCCCTTTATAATTTTGTGCTTTTTAAAATTGGCACCCACAGTTTATTCGACTTCCTTCTTCTACTCATATTTACATTTGTGTATTTTACTTACATTCAATCTTAGCCCAATATAAAAACTAGTGTAATAAAATTAATCTAGAATGTAAGATTTCTAACATTATCAGTTTCCAAGAATATGCATTGTGTTGGTACCATCCTTCGGTTTTGTTAACACAGTTCCAGAAAATATAAACACTGGAAGTTAGGACGAGCCAAAAGTTGGAGCCATAATCTCCCAAACATCCAATACATTTTAAAACTCATGGTTCTTTTATTTCGGTTATCATTCAAAAATTTTCAAGTTGTTTGACTAAAATTGGGAATAGAAAAAATTTTCATTTTTTTTTTTTTTTTTTTTTTTTTTAAAAAGAAAAAAAAAAAAACACTCCGGCCCTTTCCAATATTTCATCACCTGGTAAGCGAATATGTTTTCCTTCGGTAGTCCCGTCCATTTTAATAAAGAAGAAAATTTTTAGAAAAAAATTTTTTAAAGCATCGATGTATCCACTAAATTTTTTCAATCGATTGCCATAATGTACGTATTTTTTTTTATAAAGAAAAGATAATAATATTTTATTGTTAAAAATAATTATAAAAAAGAAATTAGAGTCATTTTTTATTTTTTTGTTTTTTTTTTTTTTTTTTTTTTTTTTTTTAAAAATAGTTTTAATTTTTTTTTTTTAATGATAAAAAATCTACTACTTCGTCATATTCAGGCATTCTCTTTCCTTATAATTTTGCGAAATTCTCGGGTCACCAATATTTCAACTAACTAATCTTGCCACACGTGATAGTAAACCCGCTATCTATAATACATTGATTCCAATCAACGTGTATCTTTTATAATTTTTCCATTCCAAAAACTTTATAACTCAAGTGTTGAATAGTGGAGACAAAGAACAGCGAGGGACATATGATCTGATATTTTAAATTGATTTCAATGTATATTTTCTTTGAAATGAACTCTGATGATAGCAAGTATTGGATATTTAGCAATGTTATACCAATTCTAATTTGTTTACTTTATAATCCTCATCATCAATCTTCGGATGAATTCATATTTTTGATGAAATGTCATGCCCCCAATGTTGCTTTTCTTTTTTTTATCAAATCTCTTTTCGTGTTGCATGGGGCGCGAGATAGCCGATATCAAAAGAATCGAAAAAGCACTTGTAGATGTCCCGCCATCTCTAATTTATCTAAGACAAAAATTTTCAAAATTTCAAGGTTTTTTTTTTTTTTTTTTTTTGTTTTATATAAAATTGGATCACTTCTTTTTGAGTTACATTCAGCACATTTTTTCCAGAAATTTCTCTTAACTGCCGTTAACTGTTTGCACTTAGTAATTTTTTTTTTTTTTTTTTTTTATATCGTTTGTTTGCGCAGTTTTCTTTCTTTGCACATTAATCTCACACAGATATATGAGCGCCATTTATATAGAGGAAAATTTAGTCACATCGTAAACCACCTACTCCATTAAAATCTGTTGTCAGATGTTTTCAAAAGTTTTAAATCGACAATCTTCTTTTAAATGTTTATTAAAGTTTTCTTCTTTTCTGTCTTCTTCTTATGTTTATTTTACCTTTATCGGAGGATATTAAAGAGTTTTCGATCATCTATACTAGGGTCCTTTTTTTTTTAAGAAAAGTGTAATTTCATTATTATGTTGTTTATTAATTGGCTCATGCGTTTTTTTTATTAAAAAACGTGTACCAAAATCTTCAAAAAAAGTTTTATTTTTCCTCATTGAAAAAATGTGTATCCAAAAATCTTTCCAGAATTTTTTGTTAATTACTTCACCAACTAATACATACATTAGAACACCATTTTTTTTTTAAAATTTTTTAAAAAATGTTGTTTTTTAATTCAAAGTTTTCCCCTTTTCTAGTTTATTTTTTTATTTTTTACATTTATCAAGTAATTCTCACCCAACATCACCGTCTAACTGATCTTCTATATTTTTCTGGCTTCTTCCTAAATCCTTTGTCATACGACTTATATCTGTTGTAAAAAATCTTTTTAACATGCTGTTTAATGATTCTCATAATTTTGTTTTTAAGTTCATTAAACATTTTAATAGGATCTTCTAATTGAATCATTACAAAACAACATCAAATGGATTAAATTCTCTTTACTTAACACCGCTAATTTTCTTTTTTTCCTTCCTTTAAAAATCTCAAAGGGCTATTTTTAACCCATTCGGATCATGTAAAATTCCAACAATATCCGAATGTTTTTCTTGATAATTTTAGAACAGGTTTTCAAAAAAAATTTGTTCTTTAACAACAACAACATCATGTTTTTGTTCGAATTACCAGGTTGTTTTGACAACACCGACAATTTCTTTTCTTTAAATTAAGCCAAACTAAACACCATAAATTCTTTTCAAACTTTGATTCGCTCTTCAAAGTGAAATTTTCATTCATGCTTCTATTTTTTTCGATATGGAGACATTAAATTGGTATCAAATAAATTTTTTTAAACACCATCATCAAATTCTTTTTTCTCCAATGTTTGTTTTTAATTTTATTCAGCAAAACCTTCATTGTGAAACTCCATGAAAATATTGCCAAGTGTTTGATTATCATATTCTGCCTTTAAAAAAAAAAAAAATCTTCAATCTCGACAGCAAAACATATCTGAATCTGGGGAAGGTTTTATGTAATAAAATTTATTTCTAAACCTTGTTATCAAACCTTACTTCATTTCCTCTAAACCGACCTATCAAAAAAAAATTTTCAAAAAATAACTATTATCTACATTTTGAAGAATAATTTGTGTTCCCAAATACCGTCAAAAAATATATTTTTGTGAAAAAAAAGAATCCATATTTTATTTTTATAATTAAGCAAATATATTTTGTTAACAACTTCTTTAAAAAAAAAATCTTTAACCCCATTACGTCAGCTTCATTTCTAAAACAAACAAACACATAAAATGAACCACAAATTGGGCGGGATCTTTATATGGTCTTTGAAAATCTGAGAATCATTGTAAACATTAAATCAACAACGGGTATAGTAGACGCCTTGTATGGTTTTTTCAAAGGGGTATTTAATCAATTCTATAGGTGGTGGTTTTGTTCCTCTAAATTCTTTCCATAAAACGACATCCAAAATAAAACAATTTTGAGGGTGTATTCCCTTTATAATCATTTTATGTAAAATCATAACAAACCCAATGCGTTCCACTTCCCATAACCGAGTCTAAATTCACAATTCCACATTCAAATTTCTTAACTTTTTCAGGTAATGTATCTCTCATGAAGATTCCTCTAAACAAAAAAAAAAATGTTAATATTTTTGCAGATTTCTTCCAATTCCCCGAATGTTAAAGGTTTTTAAATTTTTTTTTCAATGTTTGATTTCACGTAATTTCAAAGTTTTTTCATCTAATCCAGATCCTGTAACATCTTCCAACTCTTTATCTAACCAATTTAAAATGTTTCGAACAATAGGAATCACATCCTTTTTAACGATTGGAGCAGCTTTACGAACATAAGGAACAACATTTTTAACAACTGGAATATTTTCTCCCAAAAATCTAATAAATCTTTCAAAAGTCCACCATTTTTGCAGTTTCCTTTCAAACTGATTTATAAATAAAATTCTATTCTGGTTCCATTGTATTGTTTTTTCCTTATGTTTTTTTCGAGTTTATTGTATTAGTCTATTTGGTTTAAAATAACTATCTTATCTTCGCCCATTTTTTAGATTGATCTATTTTTAAATTGAATACTAACGGGTATTTTTCTTCTTAAAAGCGGGATTTTATTTTTTCTTTCTGATTTTTGCTGAAGTTTACGTTCACCTCCATTTATATAGAGTTATAAATTTCAAGTTCTCTTCCGATTCCCCATTCCTAGTTTATACTCCTTCAAAAAACATTGCTCCCAGCTGTTGGGAAGCGCAACAAATCTTTTCACCTAACACCTTAGCATCTTTTGATATAAAAAATCTTATCCATTGACCTTATCTTGCAAAAACTTTAATCTGCGATATTGTCTGGAATTTGTGTCTCTATGTTTTGCATATATAAAATATCGTGTTCCAATATCCCGACGGGCAGCTTGATCTAATATTATTTTATACCAGGATCTCCGTCTATTTTAAGGTCTTTTTTCGAGTTGTTTGTTGCCAGGCCCCAGATACTGACTAAGTTGGTACGTGGTTAAATTCAAAAGGTAAATTGTTGATAAAATCATTCAAAATGTCCACTACCTTCAATCATAGATGGTAACGTTTATATTGCCGGCAAAACTCGTTTTAAATATTTTAATTCCACTCAGGTTTTTCAATAAATTTCCATTCAAGTATTGTTCGAAATAAAATCCTTTAATCGCTTTTCTTTTCGTTCAAAAAATTGTTGTGTTTCCAGCCTTTTCTTGAGA
The DNA here is from genome assembly GCF_021130785.1 of Homalodisca vitripennis. NCBI lineage: Eukaryota > Metazoa > Arthropoda > Insecta > Hemiptera > Cicadellidae > Homalodisca > Homalodisca vitripennis. The sequence goes on along the minus strand of NW_025783306.1, from coordinate 22,206 downwards.
CTTAAATATAATTAATAATTCCATCGTGTTTTGTCAAATCGTCGATATACTCTGTACAACTCAATCTTATTATCATTGTAGTTTTTCTCACACCTGATCCTTTCGATTTCGTTTTCCCAAATTGGTTTAATCAAATTGAGATATTTTTTACCTTTTACTTGACTTTGGATTTCTTAGTTGATGGATCATTATTTTTTGTAAATTGAATCAGATTTTCCATTAGAAATTTCAGTATACTTTTTCAAAGGTCTTCTTCAGAATATAAACCGTCTTTTGGAACATCAGTGTCCTGTTTAAATAATCTCCATAAACCTTGAGTTCCTTCATATGTTCTTATTTTCATTAATAATGATATCATTATGCTCAAAATTCACGCGGGCAAATTTCCAATCATAAAACTTTTCTTTTTTTCTGTCCCAATACAAACCAAATTTATCATCCATTTGCTCTAGGAAGAAATTTTTTACCAATTTTCACCAATTATTATATCCGTTGTTTCCAGGTACTTATTGGTTCAATCTATGGTAGAGTCTTTCACATGATTTCGAGGTCTAAATGGTTGTTGAAGATGGTAATTTTGGCAATTCAAACTCAGATTCTGGTATCGAAGATATCAGCAAATTGTCGTACAACTGGAACCAAATTCATCAAATATTTTGATTATCGCTGTAAAACATTTTCAATTTTGCCCTCAAAATTTTTTATTGCAGATGTTTACAGGTTGATTAATTTTTTGAATAAATTCTATGTTCTTTTTCATCAATTCGAATCTGTTCTTTAAATTCTGTTGATTAATTTCTTTTCTATTTGATCAAGTTTTTTTTGCTTCTTCCTGAAAGTTACGTTCGCCATTTATTTAGGAAAATTTTGAAACGTAAACGTGGAACGTAGGAAACGTGAACACGAAACGAGAAACACGAAACGTGGAACGTGAAACACGAACGTGGAAACCACTAACGTGAAACGTAAACACGAACGTAATAACATGTGAACGTGAAACGTAAACACGAACGTGAAACATGAACGTGAAACGTAAACACGAACGTGAAACATGAACGTGAAACAGCTTGAAACGTGAACGTGGAAACCGTGAAACGTGGAAACGTTAAAAACTCGGAAGAAACACGATAAAACGTAAACGTGAACGTAAAAACTATGAAAACAACTAAGATTATCACACGTTTATATTGGAAAATTTATTCAAATTATATTACCATTTTTAGGCTTCAAAGTTAGATTAATATAGTTAAAAATCCGCTCAGTCTTCCTTCCAAATTTTTATCACACAATTAGGATTAAAGTGGTTAAAACTCATATCAGATCCCACATTAATGTGTTTTTTGTAAATCTTTCTCGAATAGTGATCGTTCCTTGACTCTAAAAACACACAACATATTCAGGTTATTTTCTTATAACTTGTTTATCAACCTTTGAAAAGCATTGAGAAAGTATAGATAATACAAGATAATGGTTTTTGTGACGGGACATTACGAAATATATTTCCTTAATAACGTCTTGATTTTCTAAAATACAATCATCAAAAACGATTAATCGAATTGGGTTTACATTCGCTTTAACGGAACTATGTCCTCGGATATGCATTTATAAAATTATGATAATTTTATCTTACTTAAGTTCTTCTCAATATTTCAAATCTTTTCTTGTAATTTTTTTATAGGCGTCTCTTCTTGTTCTAAAGATTTACTAAATAAACATACAAATTGGAATAAGGACATCAACCTATTGTAGATAAAATTCAATAATAAAGTTGTTTTTTTCCACATCCACTTGAACCAAAACCAATATTAACAATCTGATTGGTTTGATCTTTCTTATTTTCTTCAAACGTGTTTTGAAGTTTTATCTGGATCTTTTTGCTTTAAATAAATTTCTCCATTTAAATAGAAGATTTTTCATCTTGACAGCAAAACACTTGCGAAAATGAAGCTGTTCAAAGTTGACTTCAGAAAGCTCATCTAAATTAGTTTTAAACTTGGAACATCCATATAACCACTTAGAGGAAGGAAATCAAAATTTATTTTATCGGTTTAAGCGGCTTTTATTCTGATAATTTTGTAATTAAAATATTAGTGAAAGTTCTCTTATTGTATAGGATTTAGTGAGAAGAACGTAAACAAAATATTATGGTTTTAAACAAAGGCTTACTAGCCTCAAGTCCAACCGGTTCCACTTGGGATCTTTAAGGTCCCAGGGAGGTCAACACCACTTCCGGGTCTAGTGATAGCCTCAAACTTCTCCTTGAGACTCACTTTCCCTGACTGTATCTTTGAGAATGACGACATCTGGAACGTCTGGGTTAACCGCGAGGCAGGCTCACGGCCAAGAGCTTGTCGTGGTAGCTGGGCCATTGCCAGAAGGATTGTCACTCTCTCTAAAGCCAAATGGGCAATTTCTAAATTTGCCCCTTTCAAATCTGCAGGAGGGGATGGGAATGCTTTCCGGCCCTGCTTCAACAAGGGCCGGAGAAATCTCCTTACCCTTCTATGTGAACTATTCAGGGCGAGCCTAGCCTATGGGTACATACCACAAGTCTGGCGTCTCAACAGGGTGGTCTTCATCCCTAAAAAAGGGAGAGCGGACTACTCCTGTCCCTAAATCTTTTCGTCCCATCAGTTTATCTTCGTTTCTACTGAAAACATTAGAAAGACTGGTGGAGAGGCACCTGAGAAAGGGAGTTCTCTCAGACACTCCCCTTCATCGCAACCAACATGCATACCAGCAAGGCAAATCCTGTGAATCAGCACTGCACCAACTAGTCAGTAGGATTGAGGATAGCCTGTCCGCCAAGGAATTGGCATTGTGCACCTTCATAGACATTGAAGGAGCTTTCGACAATGCCAAATTCACTGCAATGGTAAGTGGAGCACAGCGACGTGGCCTCGAGCCAGCTCTGTGCCGGTGGCTTAGGGGCCATGCTGTGCTCCAGACGGATCAGGGCCGATCTTAATGAAGTATCGCTTGTGATCGCACCCACAAGGGGATGTCCTCAAGGAGGCATCCTGTCACCTCTACTGTGGAACCTAGTAGTAGATGGTCTACTTGAGGACCTTACTAACAACGGAATCTATGTCCAAGGATATGCAGACGACATAGTCCTTATGGTACAGGGAAAAATATACAAATGTTGTTGTTGATATCATGAATACCAACTTCAACATGTACACAACTGGTGTCAGGGAGAGGGACTGAAAGTAAATCCCTCTAAGACAGTAGTTGTACCATTCACTAGGAAAAAGAACCTAGAGTCTCTTTCTAGGGCTGAAACTCGCATCCACTCAGCTGGAGTGGTCAAAGACAGTCAAATATTTAGGACTGACTCTAGATCATAAGCTTACGTGGGAATGATCATCTTAATAATATCCTGCACAAAGCAAAGTGGGCGCTCATGACGTCCAGGAGACTTGCAGGATTCTCATGGGGCGTAAAACCCCACATAGCACTATGGCTTTACAAAGCAGTTGTAAGGCCTCAAATCACTTATGGTTCATTATAGTCTGGTGGACAAAGGTGAATCAGGTAACTGCCAAAGCCAAGCTTGAAAGCTTACAAAGGCTTGGCACAATCTTTGTAACCGGAGCATTCAGGAGCAGTCCCTCAGCGACCCTCGAGGTGGCTTTAGGACTTCTACCTCTTGATGTCCATATTAAAGCTGAAGCGGCGTAAGTCAGCTTATCGGCTGATGGTTGCTGGCTTGTGGAGGAATGGCGCGTCTAACGCGAGCCATGGCGCCATCACTGAAGCTGTAAACCCAAGCGCTATTCTCGAAATGGTCTCCGACACAATGAGAACGGAGTTCGTATTCAATAAGCCATTCTCTGTTGACTTCTACTCCAGAGATGAGTGGAAATCGCAAGATAACATCCCAACAATAAGAAAGAGCTTTGTCTGGTACACGGATGGCTCGCTTATTAAGGGTAGAACTGGATATGGAGTGTTTAGTCAATCCCCTAGAACTGCCCTTAGCGGCAGTTTGGGTCGGAACTGCTCCATATTTCAAGCCGAAATCTATGGTATCCTAGCCTGTGCCAACCTAGGCCTCACCAGAAGGTACCAGGGAATGAACATCTGTATAATGTCAGACAGTCAGGCAGCTCTTAAAGCTCTTGACTCCAACAGCATTTCATCCAGGCTTGTGTGGGAGTGCTTTAACACTCTCTGCAAGCTTGGATCACGCAACTGTGTGCGTCTTGGTTGGGTACCGGGCCACACAGGCATATGTGGCAACGAATGCGCCGACAGGCTTTGCCAAAAGCGGAGCAAGCATGCCATACATCGGTCCAGAACCGAGTTGTGGTATAAGCAAGTCAGCCGCTTACCAAAGTATAAAACAAATGGTCCCAGGAAGACACACCGCGTGCGGTGGCAGAGTCACCAAGGACAAGCACTCGGCAAAAGACTGCTTGCCGATTCTAGCTCCGGATTCACCAGATGGCTGATGGGGCTGGGCAGGGATCGGGTTTAAGCAAGTGATTGCCTTGATCACTGGACACGGCCACTTCAGGAAACACCTAAACACTCTAGGTTTACGAAATGAGGCCTCGGAGTGTAGACTCTGCAATAAGTCTGAAGAGACTGCAAAACACATAATACTGGACTGTGAGAGACTGGGAGCAAGGAGAAGGGCTCTTTTCGGTGACAAACAACCAGGCGACGAACCAGATGCTAGTATCGGGGAAAAGCTTCTTAGCCTAATTAAGGGCACGAAGATAGGCTTACCCCTCTAACATCAAAGGGGCACACAATAAGCTCAGGTTGACGTGTGAGGATCTATGAATCCACCCCAATATCCCAAAGGAAAAAAAAAAAAAAAAAGGATATTATACTTTCGATCAAATAAAAAATTCCCTTAAAAATTATCTGAAAACATTCAAACAATCAGATAAATCTTTAAACTTTGACGAAAACAAGTTTGAAATGCAAAAAAATTATCTCTCTAATAAAATTCAAATAAAATCACCAGTAAGAATAATGTTTTTCAGCAATTATTGTAGATTTATTAGGGTTTGTTCAAGAAACTATTGAGCCAAATCAGGTATATTTAGGAAATAAAACGCCAAAATTTAGAACCGTTCGATGTAATTGAAGTACATTGTAATCTCGTTGAACCTAGTTTTGAAAATCATACCGAACATCTTCACAAAGAATCTGAAATTTTGTACACTTTTTTCCCAAATGTTGCTTATGGATCAAAAATCAGTGAAAAACCAAATGAAATCGATTATATTCCAATTAGAAAAAATATTAAAAGAATTCAAAAAATAGTTCTGACTATTCAAGGCTCTGAAGGAAATCTATTAAATAATGAGAGTAAAACAACAATATATTTAAGATTGTCGAAAGAATGATGAATCAAGGGGGGGAACGAATCGTTCTTACCTTCAATTTTTCAAGAAAACAACTTTTGAATGTATAAATTACAAGAGTCTAATCCCATAGACCCCTTAACAATCTTCATCCTGACCCTGTTTTTATCAATGAATCTGGACTTTATACTGAAATAAAAATTACTAGTTAAATTTTATTTCTATCTAAATGGAGTCCAGTTGTAGACCTACTCAATAATCAACTAAAATTCAATAACAAACATATCTTTACGATTGTTGACGAAAACAATGTGATCTGGTTTAAGGCTAAAGACGTAGCAAAAATTCTAGAATATGAAAATACTATGCAAACGATCAGAATAAACGTTGACGAAGATGATAAAAACTTCTATTTTAATCTAAATATAAGGGGGGCTATAAATAGCTTACCTTCAAACTTCCAAAATAACACTGTTTTCGTTAATGAATCTGGACTTTATTCTTTAATTTTGAGATCGCATAAACCAGAAGCGAAATTGTTTAAAAATTGGGTTACGAAAGAAGTATTACCTTCCATTAGAAAATATGGTGAGTACAAACTCAAAAACGAAAATAAGCAGTTAAAAGATGAAATAAAACAGTTACAAATTTCAGGTAAAATGAAATCCTTGAAAATAGAGAATCAAGAATTGCGAATGGAATTAATGAAGAGAGATATGGTATGTAAAGATTTTGATAAGAAAAAACAACCATGTTTTTGTGTTAATTAAGAAGAATCACATGTGGGAATGGCCTTATTACGTTATCAGAGCTCAGAAACGAGAAAATACCAAACCGATTAAAACATCTAAAAATAAATTATCCTGAATTAGAGATTTTGTTCATTGATGACGAACCAAATTCTATCAATCTGTATAACCAAATGAAAGAATCTTTGAATATTTTTTATACAACGGAAATCATTTTACTTACAAATATGGCAGAATCATCGACTGATTTATAGAATATCTAAATTACACGATGAAAATGTTTCTAAATTTTACTAAAAAACTCTCGATTTATTATATTTTGTTTGTAAATGTTTAGCATAACTAGGTAACCATTGTAGAATTCTTTTTTTATATTCACACAGGCATTTCGTTTTTATAACTTTCGCTGAAAATTTTTTTAGCACAATCTTTGCAAAAAGCAATCTTTTCTATCTTTACTATACTGCCAGTTATTAAATTCAGAAATATTTTTTAATTTCTTTACAAAAGTAACAATTTTTTTCTTCTAAAGTTAATTTGTTCATTTTATCGTATAATTCCTTACAATAACAGTCTTTTCTATTCTCTTCTTGACACTTTGTACATTTCTTTTGAGACTCCATTTATATAGAAAAAATTATTACACGATGAAAATGTTAAACACTTGAATTATGATATTTTTTGTTTGTAAATGTTTTTGATAATTATTTAACCATTTTATAGTTCTTTCCACATTCACATTGAGTATCTTCATAATATAATCTATGGTGATTCTTCTTTACACAATCTTTACAATATGAGTCTTTCTTATCTCTACTATAGTGATCACTATTAAACTCTGAAATTTTTTTAGTTTCTTTACATTTAAGACATTCTTTATCTTCCAAAGTTAATTTTTCTATTTTATCATATAATTCTTTATGATATTCCCTTTCACAATCTTTGCAATTATAATGCATTCCTTCTTTCCTATTTTTATCTTTATAAAATTCATTTAAATCTTTAAATTCTTTGCACTTTGTACATTTCTTTTGAGACTCCATTTATATAGAAAAAATTACAGCTTTGACTTTCTCAATTCATATTCATAAAACTTTCCGGTTATTTCTTCATTATTTAAATCTTTTATTACTATAAGTTACAGGATCTGTGTTATTAATTTGATAAATCACAAAGATTTCTCTTGACCAATTGTTCTTATATTTGTTCGAAAATGTTTGTTTTTTACTAACAATTCTTACATGATCATTGACTTTAAATTTAGTTTTCGTGTGAATTTTCAGGTGGAACATACTTGAAAACGGTCTCTAATAACTCCTTTTCTGCATCCTTATCTACGTCTTTCGGTTTCATTTTGATTGTGCTGTGAACTGTATCGTTATAATTGTTTTACGATTTTTTGAAGAATATCGATCCATTTAAAGTTTTTATTAATCTCAAAAATTACTTTCATTCTCTCATTTTGAGTTCTGTTATATCTCTCCTACAATACTTGATTTCTCTTCGTTTTCAGTATGATAAATCTTAATGTTGTATTTCCTCAAAACATCGTAAATTCTTTATTTTTAAACTCTAAACCCTTATCTGTATGAAGTAGGTTAGGAGGTTTGTGATTGATCCTTATGGCATCTTTTACTATATCTTCGAAAGCTTTTGAAATATCCTTGCCGTTTTTTTTTCCTTTTGATAGCTCTTGAACCAAGCATATTTTGAGAAAGTATCAATAACATTTAACATATACTTAAATCCATCATTTTGATCTGAATAGTTAGACATTATAACTAAATCTGCTGCCCATAAATCGTCAATTCCTAATGTTATAATTTTTCTCTTTTTAAACTTTTTTCGTACTGGTGCATGAATTTCTCGAGCTTCAATCTCTATCTCATCTTTAGTCTTCAATTCTTGCTTAAACAGGTTTTGGATTTGGATTCTTTATAAAACTTACTCTTGTTTGTCTTACATTTTGAACATTTTGGCTGCAATTCTATACAATCCGTTTTGAGTTTTGAAACGATTTTTGAATCTATATTTTTCGTTTTCTTTTTACACTTGTGACAGTGAATTAAATCATCTTCCATTTACATATCAAAGTTTCCAAGTTTATTTAATTCGTCTAATATATCAGATTTTGCTTCATAGCCATACGGTACTGTATCGATCTTATTTTCTAGGACAATTCTCTTATCATCTTTAGCGTTCAGTGCCAGCTTGTTTATGGTAACAGTGTACAACTCATGTTTATAACTTTTGATGACTGTCATCTCCCTAAATTCTTCTTTATCTTCGAACAAACATCTCTTCAAGTTTTCGATATTTATTGTTTTATTTACAACGCTTCTCTTAATTCCTTTACACCTAACTGGGTTTTTATCTAGATATTTGTACGAGTACATCTTAGACCTTAAACCACAAAATTCTTCTAAAACTTCCGCTATTTAACTCATCTTTGAATTTCCCTATTACCTTCTTATTTTTAGTAGTGAAACATTCATGATCTTTTGGATAATCACTTGTATCAAAGTCATCTATATTTTCTTTAATAATTTTAAAAGGATCTCGTTTCAATTCTAGAAAATAACTGTCTGTATCCATGTAACACAGATTCAAATCTGGATCAAACTTCTTTAATTTGTTGTAAATAAAACTCGTACATTAGCAATTTTGAGAGGTCAAGAACTGAAAATCCTATGTAGATCGGTTTGTTAAATTAAACCTTTTGTTTATACATGTGACTCCGCTATACAGTTGTCGTCAAAGATAGTGAAGCTTTTGAAGTTCGTTTTCTTGGCCTGTTTCATTTGAAAATTCTTCATTTCCAAGCTTAATATCACATCTGTTTCTCACATTTTCCATACTTTTTCCAAAAACAGAGTTGTTCATTAACTTGTAAAAGTCCTTCTCAAAATCACTTGTAGCTTTGGTCCTCATATTAGTATTAAAATCAATGTACTCTTTCATAAAAAGGCTTCTGGATCGAATGCAATAACTCTATTCACATGTTTCAAAATCATTACCTTGTTCCAAATAGAACTTCAAATTTCTCGAATGAACAAACGTATTCAGTTTTATCCAGTAGAGTTGTGCAAAGTTTTGTTTTTTAAAATGTTCTGGAGCAAGAGGTAAATCCTTGTGATGTTCGTGTAAATTCGTTGGATATCCAAGATCAACTTCGAGAATATAGCCATAATCTTCGTCGCCAGTGAGTTCTAAAATTGTTTCTTTCCATTCTTCAGTTGTGTAAGTTTTTGGATCCATCCACTTGATATCACTAAACGGCAGTTTTTGCATTAGGCCATACCCATAAAGGTTATTAGCATCAACGTATAACAAATAGTTTTCGGGCTTTGTCTTATCAAAATCTTTCAAATATTTGTTATTTGCTTTCACATATCGTTTAATACACTGAGAAATGCCCCCGCGAATGCCTTTTTCAATCATCAAAATACATATTATAATCGTTAATTAGCTGAAGCTCAATTTTTCGTTAATTTTAACATTGCGTCCCATGCGAGACTGGGAGCTGTTAGATAGTGTGCCGGATCGAGTTTATAACAATTAAGGCAAATGTTTCTGAAATTTTCGAATATATCAGCAAGCAATAAAACATCTTGAATGTTGTACAAATCAGAGTAATTTCCAAGATTTTTCTCTTTTAATTTGTTCCAAACGCTCAAGTAGTGTTGATAATCTTTCTCAGATATGCTCTCGTTTGTCAAAAGGGAATAGAAATCTTGAATTCTCAATTCTTCTGTGTAATCAAGTTTTTCAAATACTGTCGATAAATTCATAGGGAAATATGCCTTTTCCAGATAGAATTTTTAAAGATTTCTTCTTCGTCATTTGGCTGTCTTTTTAGAATTTCATTCAATATTCTTCCATCCTGTATAAAATGATTTGTATGTTTGAAGTCTTCTCTCTTTAGATTTTTAGCTAACTTTTCTATAGACGAGGCTATGAATCTGAACGTGTCTACAAACGAAAACTTGATGAATTTTCTTGGCTTATCACCTTCGAATTCATAGCCATATCCAGAATTTACAGAATAATTTATATATTTTTCATCGGTGTTTGCAATCAAATCAACATTTCCATATTGTTTAGCCAATTCTTTTATGTACAAATGAAGTATCGTAATTTGACATATTGTGGCAGAAAACGGGAATATTCTGAGGAAATTTCAAATTTAGATTGCAACATGCATGAGCTGCGCCTCGAAACTTGCCGGTTTAAATGACAATGATCTCTCACTTTTATTATAACTCGTATCTTTCCAACTCTCAGAGTAAAACCATACTGAATTGACCCAACATCATAAGCAGACCATTCACAGATATGACAAACGTTTGAATTTTGATACGAAATTTCTTCTTCTTCTGTCAATTTCATAGGTTTCATGTTCTTAGAATTATATTTTTTCGCTATGTATTTTCGATAATTTATTGAGTTCTTCAAACAATTTTGTCGGGACGTTTTTCAAATCTTCTTCATTTTTGGCACGATAACATATCGGTTTGTACATCGCGATTGGTCACATTCGACACTAAATATAGAGTAAAACCATAAGGAATGTGCCTCTGAATCTTGGTTGTAGTCGATCTTTGTGGATTGTTTCTTGCATGTCGGAATTTTTTCTAATATGCTCTCAAAGTCCATATAAATTACGTACGGATGGTTAAATTTCTTTTGATAATTAGTAAATTTAGTTGTTTGACCTGGAAAGGGCATAATTGGCTTACAAACTTCGTGTTGCTTGCAAATTTCTAAATGATCTGTTAAATCTCCAGATTTTGTAAAAATGGCTTAAACATCTTCTACACAAAAAATTTTCTTTCTTTATGTTTAGACAACTGCGAAGAAACAAGCTTATTTAAATCGGTTATCAAAACATAATGAGATTTATCATCTTGTTTAACATACAATAAATCAATGTTTGTTTCAGCGTCATATTTTTCAGAAATTTGTTAACGGAACAATGTTAATATTTTCATCAAAAACTGTAGACATTGATAGACATTGTTGGATACTTATACTTGGAATTGTAGCTTCGTTTTTTCAAATATTTGTATATCTTTCAGAGACATTGGATACTCAAAACCTGAAAATATTTCGTCATTCACAAATTTTTCGTATTGCTTTACACGTTCACAGTCTCTTTCTGGTTTTTCAATAGCACATCTTATTGGAGTAAATAAAGCAAAAATCATCTCTATTTTTTTATATTTATACAAGCTTTTTTATCTTTGATATTCTTTGGTAAATCGATGTATGATCCTGCATTCATCATTTCGTGTTTGTTAAGGCTCAAAACTAGTTGTTGTTTACAACTTTTAAATGTCCATCCGGAACCTTTATTTGGATTATTCGTTTGTTCTCGATGTGTTTAATTTATTAAATTGCTTAGTAATAAAGTCGTTTACGTCAAAGATTTCGTCTGCTTTGATAGTAAAATACATTAGACATGTTTGCGGTTCACCATTCACTAAAGTTCGTTCGTATTCACATTCCAAAGAGAGATAGCCCTTCATATTTTTAACATTTTCTTGAAATTTCTCGATTAAACTTTTAATTTCTGACCGCATAATTGAAAGATATTTGTAAAATTTGACATGGAACTGTCGTTCAAGTTTGTTAAAATGTATTGCTTGAAAAGACCGTGTATTGAGGATAAAACTTCTACATCAATGATATTTTCGGATTTTACTTTAAGAGTTTTATCAATTTCTTCGATCATTTCTCAGACTTGGTTTTATCGTTAGTACCGATAGCCAACTTTTCAGCTATTGAATGAAGTTTTTCATCATTAAATAGGTCGAGATTTTTCTTTTCAAACTTTGAAATTTCTCTTTAATTCACGTAATTTCTCAATATTAAACATGTTTTCGTGATCGGCAATTTTATTTTCTCTAGCCCATTGTCTTAAATAATTTAGTTCATTATTGTAAATTTGCTTGTTTTTTTCATGACTTTTAGAATTATAATGGCGATCATAGTTTTTTCTTAAAATTTTCTATTTTGCAGAACGGACATGATATTTTATCGCGCTCCATTTAGATAGAAAAATTTATTTAACTAAATGGTGCTTGTAAACCAACGATTGCGCCTCTCACGGCGTGATAATCACTACGGATATGACGGCAGGCGAAAGCGATTATCGTGATGGTCGGTCTGTAGTAGCACACCTCGACTGTCATTAAAGAATTAAACAAAAATGAAAAATTACACTTGATTGTTACTGGAAAGAAGACTATAAAAGATAAAGAAATTATAACAATTAACTTTGTAGAATAAAGTCTTAACTCTAAAACTTGCAGTCCCTCCCCACGTCATAGTACTGTTTTGATAACCATAGTTGGTGTCTTTCTTCATAGGAATCACATGGAATATTATCTACAGTAATACCTTTTGTTTCACACAAAATGTGGCTATATTTCTATAAGAAAAATTCTATAATGCTCTTTAATGAATTGTGTTGATAAATCTTGATACTCACAAAAATTCCTAAGAAATTCATCAATTAAGTCTTGATTATCTTGAAAGGACGTATAATATGGGAAAAATTTTCATAAAAAAACGATGAAAACTCTCTGTTTGTTTATTTTTTACTTTCTTTTCAATATCTTTCGTAATTATATTAAATATATAATCCCTTATTTTTTTCGTTTTTTGTGTGTACACGTGTGCAGTTTTCGTTCTTTCTGCCAAAAGACTCTACAAGTTCTTTTAATTCTGTTTCATTTAAAGACGGTATCAACTGTTGTTGAGAATAAACCGGCAATTCACTGAATTCATCTTTGTTGCACTGTTTTAATGCTAGAAATTGTAAGAGACTTTGGTGAGTTCATGTTGTTTGGTGACTATTTAGTAGAAAAGTTTTTTATTAAAGTATGTTTTTAGTAAAAATGTTTTAAATTGATTAAATTTTATTAAGATAAATCCTTTATTCGTAGCAGATTTGACAACATTTTACAAAGCACAGCTTAAGAAAGTAGAAGCTCAGATTCGGTTAATTTTTCATTCCTCAGAGTAGATAGTAATGTACCGATCGCTTTTGGAGACGAACGACTGTAGATTCGGTTAATTTTTCATTGAGATTTGCTGTGTTATTTCTCAGCTTCCTTTATGGTACATTGAACAGTATTTTACATTGCTTTTCGGTCGGCTCCGAAAGTTGCGCCAAGGAACCCCATATTATTATCTACTTATATATATATATATATATATATATATATATATATATATATATATATATATAAATTACAACGAAATACAAACGTATAATACACTAAAATGTTATAAGGCAACGAAACCAGCATAAGTTTAATGTTAGTTCAATTTAACAAAGTAATAAAAACAGAGAGAGGGACAGGGAGAGAGCGCGAGAGGGGAGAGAGAGCTTTAGCTTTTTATTCAGTCAACTTCTCATTGCACATAAATCTAAGAGGACAATTGCACTTGGTAGGTACACCAGAAGCTGAATCCCTTTAGGATATTCTTCTACACGTTTACGAAATATTTAACTTTAAACACTCAAACTAATCCCACTAATATTATAAATGCGATATATATTTCTCCTTCATCAGAACAACAAGGCAAATTCTACTATAGTACTGGAAATATCTTAGACCTGAAATATATGACAAGGACTGGAAGTATAGGCTTTTGGACCGAAGTAAAGTTTTCGAGACCTGTGTGATCTGAGATTTGTGTTTTATTGATCGGGATGACAAGGCAGATTCAGCTGTGACGTTATGTATATAATTAATTAGAACCAGAAATGCTCCTACACGTGCCAAACATGATATAATAATTAAGTTAAACTCTGATAATATTTACCACAAACTTAAATAATATCTAGTTTTAAAATTTTTATAGGACTCCCATCATATTATATCATCATTGCTTTTACTAAGTAATATAAGGACTTTGGTTCTAAGATTGGAGTGCGAAGCCACGGGTAACAGCTAGTCAAGATTATAAATTTTTATTACATTTTCCATTACAAAGCTAAATTAAAAGCTGATCAAATGAAAAGCTATTCAAGAGATGAAAGGGTATTATACGAATCGATAATATAATAATGTGAAATAAGTTATTGCAGGGTTATAAATGCTGTATGAATGAAATCTGTCTCAACAGTAAACTTTTCAGATTGTTAATTAATCATATCCGTAATAGATTTCTCTTCAATGGAAAGGTTTTGCTCAAGAAGGATATGAATCCTCACACATTGGATTATCACAATACAACTCACCAAATACAAGTGATCAAACCACAGTGTAGAATACTGGTAGGTATTTATTTATTTATCAACGGTAATACACCATTTTACAGATAGGGATATCAAGATGACAATACAAATTGTAGAAAAACAATACAAAGGTATCAATAAAATAACAAAACAATAAAATATTGCAAGCACTTATAGATACACTTATAGGTACTCTTAGTCATATTAGATTGTTACTGAACTGTTGCACTGCAAGAGTATAAACAAAATGACACTCAATTATTATACAACATAAGAACATGTTTTCAATAATCTAACATGCAAACATTATGATCTCCTTTATTTTGTTTCAATTTTCCAACTGATTTTACTTTTAGTTTATTTTCTTCAACCCTATTCGACAGTAATTAAGGAAATTTCAACTAATTTCAGTGCTAAAAGGCAGTAAGTCACGGGATATTAGTTAGTACACGGAGTTATATTATGACAATATATTCAATGGAGAGAGGCATTGAGACAATTAGAAGATATTCAGTGCACAGTGACAGTGCGACGCGGAACTATTGTGAGGCACAGGGACAGTGCGACGCGGAACTATTGTGAGGCACAGTGACAGTGCGACGCGGAACTATTATGAGGCACAGGGACAGTGCGACGCGGAACTATTATGAGGCACAGAGACAGTGCGACGCGAAACTATTGTGAGGCACAGAGACAGTGCGACGCGAAACTATTGTGAGGCACAGAGACAGTGCGACGCGGAACTATTATGAGGTACAGGGACAGTGCGACGCGGAACTATTATGAGGCACAGAGATAATAATACAAGAATTCAGTTCACATGAGCAGTGAGACAAAGGACTCTTGCCAGTAAACAAATATACAGTGAGGAAGATTGTTATAATCAGATTACAGTGACAGTGAAACAATAAGTCTGTTATATTAGTGCATATGAACAGTGAGAGAATATTGGCAGTCCACAGCGAGATTGTGATTAAATCCCACAGTGTTTTGTTGAAAACAAAATGTTGAGAAGATGTGAAACAAATCTATTTTGTATTGTTGGCAGTAAAATGAGATGAATGTAATTCCAGAACAAATAAACCTCTTCTCACGGCCACATTTCATAGTCGTATTATTATTTTGGACACTTCTAAGCCAAAATAACACTTGTAAATTTTTATTTCTTTAAACTTTCTATCAAACGGGAATTAAAGTGTAATATAAATTTCAAAAAGTGATTCGGTATTTCATTAAAAATAGCTTTAATTACGTTAATATTTGTAATAAAATACTACAGAAAAAGTCAATTAATGCTACGGTTCATTGAAATTAAAAAGGCTTTATTTGACCCAAGAAGAAGGAGGTGGTTACCAGAATTTAACATCGTTTAGTGATACAGATCACTAACACTACATTTTGAATCAAATGTGATCTCTTCCTCAGATAAATATCTAATCTTAACACGACCCTATAAATTAATACAATCAAAGTAATATAAGTACATTATTCAAGAACGTTTGTGACATATAAATGAGGAATCTCAACCAAAATATGAATTCAACTCCCTGCACTGTCTCTAAAACATGCACCACAATATAATAATTATTGAGACTGAACTAAGTTATACAGGCTACAATAAGTCTGCATTGAACGACCATTCACTAAAAACAAAATCATTGACAATACTTTTCATCGTCAAATTCAAAGTTAAAAAAAATTGATCCAAGAATTTATGAAAATTAGAACTCTTATTTTATTTAACCTCTTTCACCCTCATCTAACATGCATCAAGCGTAAAATACTTTAACATTAATAACTTAGGCTAAATAATTTAAGCAACTTTTAATTCCCGAGCAGCAGATGAAATACTGAAGGTATTACATGGTAACATTAGTATAATTTGAGCAACACATTTACAAACTGTAAGATAGTAATAGTTTTCATATTTATTACTGGTCCTAATATAATGTGTGTCTGAACGCAATAATCTCTTTTAAACGTAATGTGAACACCGCCGAAGGTTGTGCTGTACCTGACAATGTCAACTCTATTGGACAGAAAAGTATTTATGTTTTACTGACGACGGTGTCTGTCCCTGACAGTCTATTTGTCATCTCGTACCTGAAGATGACAAACTTCGTATTACTATTTAGCTGTCATTCTTATTTGCTGACCAGGATTTTGTAGAGCCTGTTGTTGAAATAAGGAAAATTTTTTTTTAAATTATATACTTAATAATTTCTTTATTAATAAGAAATAAAAATTTACAGAGTTATTAGTTTTACAATTGTAAACATATTTAATGTTATATACTGTTTTAAACTTGTAAAACGTCTGTAACGAATTTTAAAATTTTAAAGGGAACAATAAATTATTAACTATAAAAATATTCTGCAAATCAAATATTTCATCATTTGTTATTTAATAAGTTTATATCACCTTATTACTACTGACAATAAAGTAAACGTCCTTTCATGTACGTCAGTTTAGATATATTTCATAATATAAATATATCGATGAATCTATTTATTTATAGGCATCTTCCGAAGCACTCTTAATTGATAAGTCAATTCCAATTAGTAAAGTAGTTTTTCCATTACATAAATACTAAACTAAAGAAAACCTCCATATTTTGTAATGTCATGAAGCGTTAGCAGGACCCTATAATTTGGAGAATTTGAAATGATAAAGGTTTCTGGTCTTGTTTTGGCCATCCTGAAGTCTCAAAAGTCAAAGGACGTATATATTTTAACATTTTTCATTTGAAGGTTTAGATTATTCCCAAAGCTATTGCAACATACAGAACTTAGTTTCATCAACCCGTAAAAAGTGCAGGACTGATGACTAGGATCTGTATAAAGACAACTAACCGATTCATGAACTTTATAACAGGTCCTCATATAAAAATTCAAAAACCGATTTATAGCAAGAACTCAGCATTTATCAATTTTGTGGACAATGGGCGAAATACTTTACAGAAGAAAAAAACCCTTCTCTCACTATATCTACATCACGACAAATATAATTTCCCAAACCAAAAAAAAAAATGTTCACTCTTTCGTTTTGTAATATTTTATAATAAACCTTAAGAAAATCCTAATTCGAAAATCGAAATTAGTATAGAATTCCTTCAGTTTGTATTTAAAATTTGGTTTTGTCCTACAAAACATAAAATCTATGTTTAGCAAATAATTTAAAAAAAAACAGGTATTGGTAAATAAAAAAGTGAGAACATGATATACATCAAAAACTTCTTGTAAATCATTTTTAGGAAAAGAAACCAAGTTTAGTTACAAACCAGAAAATTCCGACCAGTTTGGTTAAAAGCGGAAAAAAAAAAAAAATTATTTGACCCCACGTTGAGAGCCTATTACGCACCGAAATAGTGAATAGCAGTATTACTCAGGACGCGAGCGGTGGGCGTGTGACTAAGGACTGTCAGAGCTGGATGTCCACCGTAACTAAGACCTTGTACATTTTCACACACAGGTTAATGTCTCCAAGTACGCTCAGATGTTAAGAAATTGCTGTGTACTTCTATTTCTACAGATTGTAACGATATAACTTAAAAACGTTATAAAAGGACTATAACGTATGGTAAGATTTTAGTGCAAACAACAAAAGAAATGATATGCACGTTTAAATTATCTTTATATACATGTGTTTAATAATTACGCAAAGCAAAACTAAATTCATCTATTCAATAAATAAATATACGAGGCGTTTAAAAGTTTGAAAAAAAAACCATTTAAAATTTTTAGTTGAGTTGCTTGTTGGTTGGGGGGCTGGTAAAGTGTAGTATATTTGAAAAAAAACTTTAGTAAATAAAATTACTTGACCACAAAGGAATAGCTTTGAGGGTAGTTTTTCTATATGACTATTAGACATCTAAGGACAAAGGATCCAAATGTACGTGACGATAAAAATACCGAAAACGCAACACCACACAGATCAGGTCAAAAAAATCTACAATCACCAAGGAGCTTTGTGCAGAAACAATTTAAATAACAAGCATTAAATACGAGCCTGAGCGGTCCCAGAATCATAGAAGGGCATCAAAGTGCAGTAAAAGCCATGGAATCGATCCAAATGAAGGATCGATAAGTCGTTGGCCTCAGTAGCCCTCAAAGAATCATGTGCTATCAATATTAAAAACTGAGTTAAGAAGCCAGGAAGCAGTGTTTTACCAGGAGACTCCTATATTTTATGGAAGAATTTGAATGAAAAAAGAAAAAAAAAACGATAAGTTTTCTTCCCTGGTTCTGGAAACGATAAATTTTACTTGTCTGATTGGGTGGTCTGTTGTTTTTGGTGGTGAGTTTTCCGCTGTCTGTCTTGTTTCTGTTTTGGGCCCATCCTGAAGTCTCTAAAAAGTCCAATAGGTACATATATATTTATTAACATTTTTCCTTGAAGTTTATTTTCCAAAGCTATTGCAAACAGGAACTATGAGTAAGTAGGAAGAATATTGGCTTCCACCCTCTTAGCGGAACCTGGTTATCACAAAAGTGTAAATTTCCTCAAGAACTGTGGGGGTAGAGTAGGCGTTTCCGTATTCTTCAAATCTTCAGGTACGATTTAATCCTGCTTGGACGGAAGACGCGATATACATTTTATCATCTCAAATTTTTAATCGTTAGAAAATTTTATTTTTCCTTTAGGTGTTTCTGACAAAACAAGGCTGGCTAACTTTTTTATTTTGAAATTCGTAAAGAATTTTAAATTAATTCCTCTACGATGTGATAATTTAGTTTAATAAGTTGTAGTAAAATCAAGTTGTTTAGTTTAAGAATTTTGACTATGGTACATAAATAGTATAATTAAATTGTAATAAAATAAAATAAAATATAAAAAAAAAATTGCCTAGCTGTCCATGACTTTAATGTTTGATACAGAAAAGTTGAGTTAAATTTGACACTCCTCATTCAATTAATATTAAAACCGCTCTAGAGACCAAGATGGGATTCTTCTTCTACATTTCAAGACCAACTGTGGTGCGTGGCATAATGGATTTTCGAAAGTAAGAATAGGCTTATATTCGTCCCAGGAACCACAAAAGATCCTATGGTAAAATTTATTCAAAGTCAGTACAAATAGTTTGAAGCAGTTTTATGTGTGGTATAACAAAAAACAAATAAACAGATCAGGCACTTTCGTATTTTTAATATTATTCGGATTGGAAGAAACTAATATGGGTTTTATAACAGAAAATTAGTCTGTCCTCTATTACAGTTTATTTAATAATGCAGATAAAGAGAAAAACAAAAATTTCCACTTTTAACACAACAAACAACAAACGACCTTAGAAAAATAAATATATTTAAGTGTTGGCCATATAAACGTCTTTGGGTCCTGTTTTGTCTATATTCTGTCGATTGAATATGGGGGGATTTTGCTTTCAATGGAGAAAAGAGGGATTTTTGTTAATAGTTCAACTATTTTGTTCGTGAGGGAATTATTGCTAATCAACTATCTACCATAATAAACTTTCCATTTCTATTATATTTAAATTCAAATAAGTCCTTTAGTATGAAAAGTAAAAATCATTTATTAATAAAATCAAAACTACGTGTTTATAACCGAGTATATAATCAATGTCGTAATATCTGACATGTCTTTTGTGATTTCCATAGCTGGTTTAGTGGAACTACTCCTCACAGTAACCAAGAGACTAATGAGTATTTATTTATAAAATAAAAAGTGTAAATGGTAGATTAAACGTTGTGGTGTTTATGGATGATATAGTTTAGATTCTAAAATGAATTTGCTGTGTCTATTTATAATTTTGCTTTCTTGCTGCTGGTAAAATTTAAATTCTCTCTGTAGAGCTGACTCCTCTCATCACCGGTACTCTCAGAGCATTAACTTTACTTCATGAATTAAGTTGACCACTGCCAGCTATAAATGCTTTAGTTAAACGTAAAGTAATAATTTAAATGATTAAAGGCACAATTATCTACGTTCCAGATGCTATAGAATGAATGATTAATGTTGTGAGGAAAAATTATCCTAATTGATTTGAAGTTGTCTATTAAAGTATGAAGTAGAGTATGCTATAGTTGTCGCCTATCGTTAAATGATTATATTAGTTCATAAATAGATATATCTAAATGTAAATTAAAATGGCAAAACTGACTGGAACACTTAATTTCTTATAAATATATTGGGGTTTGATAAAGACTGTTTGTCCGGATGAGTTTCTCTGGAAACGAACTGGCTCGTGGGACTTGGAAATTGTGCATTAAGCCTTCATTTTGTATAGAAGAACACTGAATTAGGTGATGGGTAAATGTCAGAGTATTGGTGATTCCCACTGAATTATTTTTACAACGACCAACCATTACCAAGAAACTATATTAAAGTTTTGAAATTAAAGATTAAATTAAATTGTCAAATGCTGCAATTAAAGTTTTTTTAACTATGATTGACAGCATTAAAAAATGTTTAAATAAATACAATTACAAGGGAAACTCACATGGTTCAAAATAAGAGATTACAAAACCCACTAGAAAATATTAAACATACGTCTTGTGTCCTAACTAAACTAGCCCAACTCATACGCAATTGTATATAGACTTGGTGTACAGACGTTTTAAATATTTACACACTGAAATGAAACCCAATTAAAAAATGAACAAAATGTTAGGGTATAAACTAGCAAGATATGACGAGAAAGATTTTGAATTTAAATTTGTGTTACAATATTACTACTATGATGCGTAACTTAAAACGTCCACGCTCTTTTTTTGTATGGTTGTCTGTCTGCCCGCAGAACACCTCAAGATGAAAATGGAGCTATTTATTAACAATTTTCCTATCAACCTTAAAAAACCATTTTACTACGGGTGGTTTTGGCGTATGCTTAACGTATTTACCTTGTATATTCAGATTCGAGGATGAGGAAGCGGGGATTTTTTTAATGAGCAGCAACCTTCTACAGATAGCCGAGCAAACTTTAAAGAGATGGAAAGGGCATTACCTGTGTAAAAGCTAAGGCACAACCTAATGACGAGCAATTCTTTGCATCGCTAGTGCAGAACCGTAACTGTATACTTTGATTGCGACAATTAGGACAACTAGCATACAACTTTGAACCACTAGTACGACCAGTTGACAAGCACAAGTAATGAATCGCCAAAAAGTGATAGACGTCAAAAATTTTCAAATCGCTATGTGACCAAGGACGGCAGCACACTTGGAACCTTGAGGGAACCAAAGACTGATACTCGTACTGTATATAAAAAATTAGTCCCACACTGAGAAGCACATTGAGAGGACCTTGAGGGAGTTCATGAGCTAGCCCACACTACCAAAGGACCTCTGTAATTTCTTCTATATCCAGAAGGAAGTGGGCGTAAAATAATGGGTCCACAGACAGGCACTACACACGCAATTCAGCGCGCAGACTGCACATAAGCACATACGTCCGCCGTTTCCCGCGCTCCGGGCGCGCAATTGATGACGATGCGCGTAGTGCAATATGATGTGGATGGCATTAAACATGGTCGCTTTAGATTTAGTAAAAAAGCCCCGATTAATTTGTACTACTAACATTTTTTAAATAATACGTACTCTTCAAAAATCACTAAATTAGTTCGCCAAAATTCCAAAACATAAGCTCAAATCCACTCTGCAAGTTTTTTAGATAAAAATGCCAAAAAAAAACTGATAAAACAACTGATTGCATATTCTCTACATCCATTACAATTTATAAGATTTTTGTTGAAAAAAAAAGGTTAAAAAAAATTAGAAAAATTAGTTATATTGTATTTATAAAAAAAATTGGCTCAAAAAACGTAACAAAAGTTTTATAATTACTGCAGGAAACAGCAGCCGATTAAAATAATTATGGCATATAGCTTGTTTTGGAGAAGTAACTATGATTTAGTGCTTTTGGAAA
>NW_025783305.1:0-30204 GCF_021130785.1 Homalodisca vitripennis | reverse complement strand
TTTTATTTTATATATCGCTATTAAGAACGGCAAAATGTAAAAAAACGAGACTTATTTTATCTTATACAACAATTACATAATAATGAATGTTAAGAAAATTATTTTAAATGTACATACTGTTTTTTTTTTATAAATAACTATGTAAATAATATATTTGTATTTATTTTCTAATTGGAACATAATACTTTTCCCTTTAAAAGTGTTATTTGCAATAAGAACTAATTTAAATTTTCTTATATGCATGTACTAATTGTTGCATTTTACAAATTATAATTACCTACAATCCAAAACTTTATTTAAATAGTTATTTAATAAATAAAATACTACCGTCCAACGACAATTATTGTTTATTAGATGTTATTTTGCTAACAACCAATAGAATAGAAAAAATAGTTTAACTGGCTATTTGGCCGTTAAATTATGGAGGAAACTTTACCGACAAAGGGTTGGCAAGTTATCAAATGGAAGTGGGTGGACTTTTACATTCATGTTTCTTTTCCGAGCTGCCTTCTGTAAAGTTGTGGTTCTGCACATTTCCCACAATTTATTGGGCCATTCATACTCTAACTGTATATATTGTAAAATTTTCTCCTGGAGATTTGCATATTGCTATAACGAAAACCTCCTCTCATTTGTACTAGTATCTTGCATGGCATTCTGTTATAAATATTTTACTGTTATTCTAATACTTGTTATGGAACTACTTTCTTGTTGTATGTATGTTTAACGGATAAAACTTAATTGTGTTTTGAAGGTAAGTATTTAAATTATATATGTTTAAATTTGTAATAAAATTTGTATGTAATAATATGTAATTTAGTATCATCCACGTTCATCCACAAATGTCTAATTAATTTTTCATCAATTGAAGTGTACACGCTAAATTGTTATTACGTATATATGGTATATATAATATATATATATATAGATATATATAGTATATATATATATATATATACTTACATTTTACGTTATCACTTACTTGTTATTATAAGTTATTACTGTGTTATTATTATTTCTCATAAATGTAATTTATTAACTCATTACTACATTTATACTTTTTTTGCCAAGATTTTTTTTACTGTGGTTACCTGTTTACTTTTCTTATTTAACACAAAATGATTATGTTTATATTAATAGATTTTTTACTATTATAGTATAGTTGCGTTTACCATGTGGAATTAAAATAAATATAAAGAATTAAATCTCGACTTAAAAATTTGTTAAAGTAAAATGCATTGTAAAAAAATTATGTTACAAGTTATTAATCCACGATTTCATTCATTTCTAAGCTACTATGTCTAGGCTTCTGTATTTAGTGTTATTGTATGCATCTTCATATACTTCTTGATTTGATACGTCTTCAAGGCACACTGTTAAATATTATTCGAATCGGAATTAAATTAAATTAATTGCATAGATTGTTTTTAAGAGGGAACTAATGTACAAATTAAAATAATGGTGTCTTTGAAAAATAAGAATTAAAATATACTCCTAGTTATTTATTTATATGTATGTAGATGGGAATGTTTTAATAAAGTTTATATTCATAAAGGATTATTATAATCAAAACATTTAATATTTTAAACAGTGTATTAATCAAAGTCCTACTACTTTTACGTTCTACTTCTCAATTTCTCTTGGTATATTCCTTCAACAAGTTAAGTACCGTATGCATCAAGCATTTATTGAGTTTAATATCCTGCAGCTCCTTGTTATTAAATTCTCATTTTATCTGATGCATTATTCCTACATCTTACTTGTCACATTCTCTCGGTGTACCGTTTTCGACAGTGAAATACTTAATGCATTTAAGAAAGTATTTAGTTATAAAAGAGAGTACAAAAAACCTGCATGTTTCTGGTTAATAAATCTTCACTTTACATGTATATTATTCATACACTTTACAGCTCTCTCACTATATCCCGTCGTTTTATTTCGACAACTAAATCAAACAGCAAGAATCTTTTAAGTTATAAAGTAAACTGTATTATAACAATTACTCTTTCTGGAACATTATACGTAACCAGTATAAAACAATCTAATCATTTTATCGAAAAATTACATTTTTATATTATTTTCTAATACAAGGAGAAAGTGACCCACTTTGAGTATTATTATACGACAGTAAAAATAAGCCTCAGGTATTACTAAGAAAGTTAATGTACAAGTATCATTGAATTTACAACTTATAATTGTTGAGCCATTGACAGTTTCAAGAAAATAAAACTTCTAGTTTATAACATTCCTTTTTTTAGGCTAAGATTAGTTTTTTAAAAGACCTATATATCAACCCTTTTACACTATTATTTTGATATTTATCTTAGTTATAAGCTGTTCCTTGATATCCATGGGGCTGCGCAGATGTAATTATTGATACAATCCGGATTTCGATACACCCAGTATAAAATCAAATGAAGATATTAAGCAACGGAAAATGAAATCTCCTGAGGTAAATCTGCGGTTTAAAATTTTATGAAAATGCACTTCATTATTAAAAGTATACAAAGGTTTGTACAATGATATTGAATAATTTTAAATTATAGATTCGATTTTAAAATTTTTGTTTCTAAATATTTAATTATATAAAATATACAAAAAGTTCAAACAGTGCAGAAATGCAGGTCTTTTATGTATCTCAGTTTGTTTTCTACGATGTAAAACTGTTACTCACACGTGAATTAAAGTGAGCTTTGTTTTGTTAAGACTTAATTTTTCATTCTTATTTTTACTTGAACGATTTTTAGAACGTGAAATGACACACGTGTGGATGTAAACGTCACACTGAAGACGGTTGGTCACGGACCCGTAGACAGCTGATACATCCAACATGGTGGCATGTGCGCTTACACCGACTGTTGTCATGTAAACGTCTGCAAGAATAACGATGAAGTACAGCTGATATGACACCTTAACTTATAAATAGTGGATAGATTGTTTTCTACCGTAGAGGAGTATCTGAGGACTAAACAAAAAGATGAAAACAATGAATCTTTGTTGAAAGGTTATTGTAGATGAAGAATGGTTTGAAAGGATGGAAATATTTCGGAAATGTGTCGTCTTTATGTGTTACAGAAAGAGAACACTACGGATCATGAATTGTTATCCATCCTCAGTTGTAATAAAACCGGCATAAGATTAAGCGTGCGCAACATCTGTAAGTATATATAATACCTTGTGATGAATTTACACTATTCGTAAGTAACAAGTAAAAATGTTCAATGTTAAAAACTAAAGCGTACACCTGAGGGTTCAAGGGGACTACGGTAATCACCAACCTCGTCATTTCACACAAAAATTACGCTGAATACTACGACGCAAAATAACACGCCTGGTAGTCAATAGCGAAATACTTGTGCTTCTTGGTTAACATTTATGTATGCTTAATCCTAAGCCTGGTTATTTTTGGCACCTGATCAAGAGGATAGATTCCAGTCCTTGACACGTAGGACAGTTCAGTAACAGTTTTAAAAGAATGAACCTCAGAAATTCCAATTAGATATAAAAATTCAACACATGATATCTCGTCTCACGCCTACCACTTGCCATATCTTGACTACAATGTCGATGAGCGTTTGCCTTTATGAGTTTTAATTTTTTTGAACAAAATACTTCTGCACGTATTATTTCATATTTTTGTTGAAATGGTCATATTATAGCAAGTTAGTATTCTCCTATGAATGATAAAATAAGTTATTAAAATATTATAGTATTATTAAGTAAGTAGTACAAAGTACATATTATTCCAATTACTAATTAGTAAAAAACGCGTTTGAATCAAAAGTCTTTATCACTAATTTCACGACTTAATTCATTACTTTTCAGTCAGTTAAACACGTTTATTACGAAAATTACTATACGTTTAATCTAATCATTACGTATAGCAGTATAAAATATTACATTAAAATTTTCCTCCTATTCAACTAAATGATAATATGAAATTTTTATAATTCAAAAATGAAATAAATAGCTGGAAATTAAAACAAAAAGAGCAATATTGACAGATAAATTCGGTAAAAATTATATATTTGTGTATAATTAAAAGTGTTTCGCATACTAATACATTGGTTTACGAGTATCGTACAAAAAGACACTATCCACCTAAAAACAGTGTTTAACCTTGCTCATTGTATAAACATTGTACTGTATTTCTAATAAGCTAACTATACTGTTATGCATTCTGTAATAGTACAAAATATTCTGCAGAGAACAAAGCAATAGAAGAACATTTCTGATTAAAGAGGTGAACGTAGACCACAACAATGAATAAATTGATATCAATTTATTATATATATATATATTATAATATATATATATATATTTATATATATATATAATTAGGCTTACCTCATTCAGCGTAGAACCCCACGGTTGTCTCTGTTTAAGGAATCATATTTTTAAATAGTTTAATTATACAATTTTATATATTTTATTTTTGCTTCACTCAGATATAAAATGGATGCTAAAATATAATTACTATGTATAAGTTTAAATATAGTTTTGTGCTAAGACTTTGAACAAACATGGTGATCAACGAGATAGCCTATTGTGTGTTCTAATTGTGCAGTGTACCGTAGATATAGTTACAGTGCTCAAGTATTTATATTGCAATATGATCAAAAGGGTAGTCTATTGTACATATGATATCACGAATTGTGCAGTGTAGCGTAGATCCAGTTTCAAGTGCTGAAACATTTCAACAAACACCACTGATCAAGGAGGAGGTCTATTGTACACACGATGCTGCAAGATTTGGAGGGACACGTTTTTTCAGTTCAAGTGATTATCAATATTGAATAATCACTCTGATCGAGGAGATAGTCTATGATACATACGATATTGCAAATTTGGGAGAGACGCACAGTTATAGTTCAAGTACTTACACATTAAACAAACACTCTCATTGAAGAGATATTCGATTGTACAAACGATTGTGCATATTGTGTAGTGAACATATAAAGATTGGTAGTTCTAGAGAGAAGACACAGATTAATTTTAAATCGGTGTCAGATACTAACAGCACGGCTATTTGATTAGAATTGGCGACTTACAGTGCCTTTAATAATTTTAGGTGTTAGCGGTGAATAACTAAATTAAATTTAAATAGCAGTGAGTAAGTAATATTGAGGCATTTGACAATGGATTAGGAAAAAATAAAAAAATAACTGAGAAAAAATTATTGCTTTAAACTTATATATCCATCGAAACTATCCTGCTTTAAATCTTAATCATATTCAGCGTGGCTGAATATCCCTTTCATTATTAAAAGGAAATTCACTATCAACGTAAAATTAAGAGGCCAGGTTGTACAATGCCTAAATGGTTTTTACTACTAATCCGAGAAATGATCAATTTGCAATCAAATGAAGAAAGATATATATGCCAAAATGTTAACTCGACGAAGCTTTTTAAATCAAAATAATAATTTTTTTTGTTTTAATTCATTTCTCTCCACATTACGTCGTAAATTTTTTATTTAATAACCAGACGTAACTTGTATTTAAATTTTTTAATTTTTTAAATAACTACCCCATTAAATAATATTATTTTAGAATAGTGTACGGCATTAATTAATAGAAATGATGTAGTAAAATCCTTTTAAACATTTAGTGAAATGCAGAATTTTTAGAAGCAGAAAATGTTAATTTATTAATAGAAAATATTTTTATTTCATCCATATACAAATTCTTTGAAAGGCCTTCATTTAAATTAACCAGCGTATTCCAATGTATAGGCAATGCGTTTTGTTAACCCCCGAATCGGTATTATGGGAATTGATCCTGCTCTTTAATACTCGGCTCCCACATCCAAGTAAATAATTACTGTCCTATCAATACATTCACTGCGTGGATCAAATACCAATTCCAGGAATATTTTTGTCAGTATCACTAACTGGTCGCTGATCAAGTTTTTTGACAATATTTATATAAATAAGTTTAAAATTACATGATTTGTATAACTTAAAATATAAACGTGGTAATTTTATTGACATGTGATTCATTGTAGTGTAAACATACAGACAGTTTATTAGAATTATAATGTATCTTATTAATAAGAGATATAATCATAATATTTATGGCAAAGTTAAAATTATTTTAATCAATAAACATTATATATGAAGACGGTTCACTTGTGTTCGCAGTTTAAATTATGTAAAAATTTATTAATTATTATATAAAAACAGTACAACACTTATTTGCATACTCTGTTTTATGTATAAGACTTCTATTTAAAAAAAGTGTGTAATCGAATTTTTTTTATTCGTTTAAAAATTTTAGGGATAAATCCCTGAAATTGTAGATCCACATTGTGAAATCCTAAAAATGTAGAACTAATTCCATTATTTGAAGTAGTAACTCATAAATAAAATAACTACGTTAAAGTGCACACAATTCTTTTTAATTTTCAATATATACAAAAAATATTTTAACCAACATATAGCCCCTTCAATTTTTTTATAAATATAAACTAAATTAAGTTGTTTTAAAGTTTAAAATTATTTTACAGCACTAAATAATAACTCATAAAATCTAAGAAAGCCTACAACGAAAGAGCCATCATAATATGTCTACAATAATACTTCAATAATAATAATAATAATACCTTAACTGCATTTTTGGTTTAATGATTTTTAGACAACGGGCGAAATATTAACGAGAAAATTCAGTTAACGAGAAATGTCGCTTAGTCAGTAATTCCTATAATACAAATCCTTATTAAGCGGTGATGTTATTGTCTGACGGTTATAACGAATTTATTTATATTATGCTATAAAATAAAATGCATTACAAAAGTTGAATTGAATTGAACAAACAATTTATATTATCAGCAACACTGTAATTAAGAAATTGATTTTGGTATTATATAATTTATATAAAATTTAATTTATATAAAGTAGTAATAAGCATTTTAGTAAAATTAATACTTTCATCGCTATGACTTATAGGATGTTGGCATTAAAAGTGCGTCTTTTTAAAGGAAGTGAGAATATCATGAACTGTAAACGAGGAGGTGGATTCTTTAATAAAAATGAGACCAAGAATCCACCCCACTGCTCATATAAGCAAGGAGAAGTTTTCATTTCTTTTACCGCTGATTCTCTTCAACTTTGTCATCTAACAGATACCTTTGTCACATAAGGGTTGAGAAAAGTTCAGAAAGACCACGAGACTTATTCTTGCTTTTGTGTAGTAAGTCAAATACAAACAAATTGCTTAGTACATGTTACTCTTTAATACTTTAACAAACACGATTATGTAGTAATAAGTCTCTAGTATTCATTATATGATTGGAGCATTAATTGTATAACACATATCATGTACTTCCGTACACAATTTGGTTTAATAATCATAATAACCCCGAAATGATACTAGAGACTATTGTAATGTTACGAGGGGTATTAAAAAATAAGGTTCCCATGATTTGTTTTAAATAGACAGCTCTATATTTTCTACTTAGTGTTATACATCAATTTAAAACTTAAAAGTTAAGCTATTTTCCACACAATCAACCGTTTCTGTCCAAACACTTTTGTAGACGATGCTCCATCTTTTCTACCCCCATGTTTGTAGAATTCTACCGCCAATCCTTTGAGGAATCGAGTAACCTCTTCCTTGAATTCATCATCGGGTACTGAAGCGTTGGCCACCCAAGTGTTTCTTTAATTTTTTGGAATAAGAGTTTGGCGTGAGAACCTTATTTTTCTAATACTCCTCGTACTTTATATCTCCATTGAAACCCCGAGAAACTGTGAAACGAGTATTGAAATTTGAATTCCCCAAATTGGTAAGGACCTAATTTTAGCATATTATGAAACACTTGTGCGAAAAGTTCATATCTCTAATGACTGGAATTAATAGTGAGTTCTTTCACATCGCGTGAGGTAGATCGGGACATTGTTTATTGTTTATATCAACACTATTTCTGATTTAGTTTGTTTTCGTACCTTAATTTAAGGTAACAGCCTTTACATTTTACATATTTTTATTATACTAGTTTTTATCTTATCTACACAAATAAATACGTAGTGTATGTAGCATCGAAAATTAGTAATCTTTATTTCGAAAATTAATCTACTATAAGTCTTCGAAATATAGTGTTAATAGACTCATTGTTTTTTTAAATTGTTTTGTGGTTTACTAACATAAGTTGTGCATGATGATACAAAAAAGTACGATACATTGAATTCATATAAACTTATTCGAAAAGTATTGTTATCAATCTTTTCCAATTTCACTGTTTTTTATCAATATTTTATAATGCAATGAATACTACTTTTTTCACTTAGCTCTGTGGCATAAGTTTCTGAGAACAGTAAAAAAATTATGAATTATAAGGGTTTTACCTTTTAACACAGAGAAACACAATGCTTTACATAAATCTCGCACAGGAGTCACCACTTTCTGTAGCATGTTATTTTTATTACATAGTTTTAAGAGATTATATGATTTTATAGTTTTTTTTTGCTTATGTCTGTTATAACTGAAAGTCATAGCGACTGCAAATTAATTTAAAATGAAATAAATATGCGTATCTAATAAATTTGTATGTGATCGACGAAGAACTGAATTAAAAGAATAAGGCTAAAGAGGGTCATGTTCCTAATTCAGTAATGTATTACATATTTCACACCACTACACAGCGTCCTGACGCAAACTTGTTAGCATAATTTATGCGTTAAGTACAACCAACCCCAGCAAAAGTGTGGAATGTTGCGGTAACAGAATTCCCTTTGTGAATCTAGAGAACGCTTTAAAACCTGAAACTAAAAGTTTTCTGTTAACTCTGATTCCCGCATTGCTTAGTTAGTTCACTTCCATGGGGAATTATCTTAATGCAATAGAGTATTGTTAGTTCCTTCGTTAGTGCTCTCAAAATTACTGTTTTTATAGTAATAAAATTACGTATATATAACACATACGTAAAATAACTGATGGTATAGTTTTTTTTTACTGGTAATTAAAATAACATTTATTTATTAAAAATTCTGGTCTTCACAGTCCTCGAGATGTCAAAATAAACAATAAAAACCTTACTCAGGGCTATCGATTTTATTGCAACTCACACTCTTCAACAATTATACAATGAAAGATGAGATATGTTTTATAGCTTGTAAAGATAACAAAGTTCTACCTCCCGTAAGTGAACTTTACCGTCGATCGGCGGAACATTGCGTCACGTATCCCGCCTCCAATTTTCCTTAGCCAATGCTCTTCATCAGCGGTGACTGCTTCACTTTTGCCATTTCATTGTGTACGGTAGCAAGTTGAACAATTTAGGTAATTTTACTACAAGCTGATTGTTTTCAATAACAAGAACATGAAGTGACGTTAAACTTTTTATTTAGGATAAAAAAGGTTTTGAAGTTTCATCGCATCTTAATATTATAATTTTATTACAAATCTGTATTAGAAATTATACGAAGCAATCACCTTACATACAGAAACGGGAGTTAGTAAAGTTTGCCGTTAGGATTGAGTTTAGTAAAATTTAGAACAACAGTACTAAAATTAAATTTTAAAACTTAATTTACATTTTGAGCTGGGTTTTTTTGAAAATAATTTAGAGAATCAGTAATTTTTAATTTTTTTTTTTTCTAAATTACGTTTCTTAAAGGAGGATTTAATAAAATAAAATAATGAGAAGTTATTAACGATCACTACACTGCTCTGTTTCTTTAAATAAAAAATTGCAATAGGATATGAAAATGTAACTAAGCAATAATGTTCAATTTCGCTGAATTTGTTACAATATCATTTGTTAATACAATTAAACGTGATGATTTCATCATTGTTCTTGAGTTATGTTTTGAATCATTTTCAGTGCTGAAGTTCCAGTCCTGGGTATGTATGTTAATGAAAATTTCAGGATAGGATAACCATGATTACTTTATGATAGCCTACTTGGACACAAGGGGTAAAAATCCAATGGTGGAAACTCTTTCTTTGTATAATTCGTACATTTTAAGAGTATGTTTTTTATCAAATTAGGTCATCGGAGTATTGAATGGACCTTAACTAAATTTGTAACCTAATAATTAAAGGAATTAATGTTTTTATTTAATATTTTAAATGTTGTGTAGTATGAAAAGAGGGAAACATTCCGAGTTGAAAGTTTTTCAGTGAATTGTGTGAATATTGGACAATGGGATTTAAAGTTTTCACTGCAGTACTATCGATCAACCATGGCCAAGTAGTGTATAGTTTCTTAGGAAACAGTTAATCGAGTTTATTGCATGTACATATAATGATTTGAATAGATCCCTGGTTATTGACAAGTCTGATATAGATTCTCTGCCTTTCATTTAGAGTTATTAGTGAATTTCTTAGAAGCTACGGATGTAGATTTCTATAATATCCGCTAAGTAGGCTATCACGAGCCGTGTCTAACATAGTGCGTTCTGAAAACTGCATCGACGTTTGTTCAATAGGAAATTACTTCAAAAATAAATATAGTTTATATATTATAATTATATGTCAATATAGTGGTGGAGATCAAGGATTTAATTTAGAATTATTGATATATGCATATAATATTGTTTTAGTTAATTTAATTATTATTAATTACCTAAAAATACCATAAAAGTTTGTATTATAAACATATATCAATATAGTGCTAAATAATGTATCATATATGTGATATAATGACAAAACCTTTATCGTCTTTTAATGTAAAAACAATTATTTAATGCGGGTCACTCTGCCACAGAACTCCCGGAGGAGTAACGATAAGACGAAGTGGTGAGAATAATCCCTTTGCATCCCATGGGACCGATGGAAAATTTTCATTATCCAGGACTTTAGGCTTAGTGTCCAATAGCATTTGCTCCATTTTTCATTAGCTTACCACTATTTATCTCTTTTATTATATTTCATTAAAATCGTTTGAATAATGTAATCAATTTATTTTTATATAGAAAACAATATATTTATTTATGGCTAGAAATGCTAGCTTTTATTATCGTAATAATGTTATATATACGTCATAACAAATTTTACATTTGAGGTTGTATGCTACACTGAAAATAACCTGTTCCTGAATTAGTCTGTTATGAGCAACTGTGAACAAATATCTGAGCCATTAAGTTACAGAGTTAACTTGAGTGATGTGGCCGATCGTGACCTTCCTACAGATGGTAATTTAAACCAATATTGGCTGTGCTTTGGATAATAATGTACATTCATTGGGTGATCGACGTACACGAACGATATATTGAGACAAAAGTCGCATTTTAAGAAGAAGTTGGTAAATACATTACTAATGTATAATACAATACTAAAAACCCCTAAAGTGACAATGCAAAATAAAATGTTAAATCTATTGGATAAAACCAAACTAATCCACCAATGTACTATAATTGAAAAATTTAGATTACATAATAGAGCATTTCAAAACAACTAACCTCCGCAATATGACACTTAAGTACTAATTATGGGCAAAACAACTTTCGAATTCGTAAGTCAAAATACTTACTGGTCCGATGTATAAGTACTTACTTTCTATGGCAATATAGTGGTGGTGGGTGTAAAGGTAAATACTCTGACAAATTAAGTATATAGTAAGCCGTATTGCTAGTATATCTACTTTAAAAATCATGAATATAGTGCAGTAGAATTAGAATAACTGATCCAATAATTAAGGGATCAGAACAAGAGGGATTAACAATTAATCCTTGTTGGCGTCAAAGTCGTAAGCAGACGCGTACTCGAACGAGCATAGAACATTACACTTTATTTATTCTTATATGTTTCAAAACTCCCAACAAAAATTTAACGGGTTTATTATTGAAGAATTTTTTATAATTTAAAAACAGGATATAAATTATTATTTAAATTTGCTAAATATCCTTTTCTTTATTAATATTAATAAAACATTCATATCAGGATTTCAATTCTACACGTTTTATACGTAAAAGGTTTGTTTCATGACCACAATAAATACAATATTCATAAAATTGTGATGATATCTGTAATGGCCAACTGCAGATCACTGTCACATTTAAAAGTGCTCCCTTAATTGTAGAGGTGTAAATTGTATCGCATATAATTTGCAATAAATATTTATTTGTCGTAGCTACAAAATGTTTATAATGGGATAAGCAATAACTTTCGTTAATGTCGTTTATTTTGTCTTTGAAGATATTAAATGACTGAAAATATGACATGATAATTATATTGGATGTGTGCATCTCATAAAAGTGCAAAGACCGTCGTACTTACTTGCGAATGTTATGTGTGTATTTTTGTTACGTACTTAGTGGTTTGTAATAAGTATACATTTCCAGCTTTTAATTTGAGAATAACAGAATCTTTTACAAAGCACCTAAGGTCTATGTGAGCCTGAAAGTAGATGACACCAAACCAGCCATCTACCACCCATGACCTCAGCAGATCTTCCAATGACCACCCACTCTGCAAAGCATCCAGTATACATATTTATTACTAGACTTACCATTGCTGTATGCGTCGGGTTTGGTCGTGATTTTTGGGTATACATATTATATATACAGAGCTATAAGTGATTTGTATGGTATACAATAATCCTACAAAACTTACAACTCTTTCAATTGCATATTAACTACATGCGTTTATTTTCGTACATTTTACAGAACTTCAGATGGTTTAAAATGAGCTAGTTAATAATAGTTAAATATACAAAATAATCTGAATTAAATCACGTGTGTATCATAAATTTGACGTCATTGGCACAGCATAGTGTCAGTAGATTAAATAAGTAGATTATATTATGATTGTGTTTCAGAGAGCAAGCTGAAATTAATACAAACTAAAATATCGGATATTCGGTGTATATACAACTTTTATTTTTTGGCAAAAATCAAGAGTAATTGTAATCGTTGATACGCCGTGTTCTATTTTTTATTCAGATATACCGTAAACCAAATATACAAAATTATACTATCTTTCAAAGCATATTATAATCTAAACGTACATTTCTTTTGCTTCATAGCGTGGCAATTTTTTTATTTAGTGCTAGTTAAACAAAATCAAAATTACAGTAGAAGTATAAGCGTGCAATGTTAAATTGTTTATAAGCGACACACCTTGATAAATTCGTATCACTTGATATTCTTATTATTTTGACTCATGCTCCTAACGGTTTCTCGCTTTAAGAATAAGTTGAAACAGTTATTTTAAACTATGACAAAGGTTATAAAGAAACCACTATTTAGTGTTATCTTAAGAGTAACAGATTCGGCTTTCCACAAGTTAAAACGTAATCAATATTTCGGAATATGTATCTACTGACCGGAAGATCACCACATTAAGTACAGATATGTCTCCTGTACATCAGCTCAGATTAGCAGTAGTGTTGAGACGGCTTAGAGTATCAAGAGCTTAACTGTCCGTTGTCAGGTCTATGTGTCGGTGACTGCTGGGACTGCATATCGAGATAAAACATTAACACAAAAAGTGTATTACAATATAATCAATATGCCTTGCAGGATATGCTACTACTGGACGATCGCTATAATTGAGTACAGACATTTATCCTGTATGTAATTTAAAATTTGCACAATACAAGGATTTATAAGAGATCATTTCAACCAGAAAAAATAATCTTATCCGTCTGGTGAAACTTTTCATTATAATTATACAATCCGCTGAAATATCAAATTAAAAAATTGTTTTTTAAAAAAGTTACTGTGATCTAAAAAGTAAGCAATTCCCTGGTCTGGTGTAAAAAATTAAATCTATGCATATTTTACAAGTACTATATAGCACTATATCACGATAGTATAGTATATGAAAACATTTTGAAATAAATGTTTATAAAACGGAAAACAGTTGTAAAAGTGTTGCAATAAGTTATATACTTTTACAATTAATTTACATGAATAGATCAAATGAATGCACAATAATCTCTTTTAAAATAGATTTATATGAATAAGTGCAAGTTTCATAGTAATTATAGATAATTTATAAATTATTTAATTTAAATATTAAATAATTTAACAATATTTATAAAAATTTTAACTTATTTTATTTTCCCTCTTCATTTCTATAATTTATTCACCAATTTACTATCAAAGAAAACAAGAAATAATAATATTATTTTTCTTCAATATTAATAAAAAATATCATCAATGTAAGTGTTTAAACGAATTAAGGTCTCAATAATACAAGTCATTTCAAAATATATATTAACTAAATTGAAAGTTTAATTATAAAACATATTATACTGGGACTATACTCTAAATTGTGATTTTTTTGTTATACTAATTTTCAAGAGATTACTGTACGGGTGTGTTATAATAATAAATACATAATAACGCATTCAATACTGTTAATATTTAAACCGATTTCAAGGAAACTAAGGCCACCGACTAACTTATTCGAGGTTGAGGCGAGGACGCTAAATTCGTCAACTAATAATTTAACACGGTTGTGGCGCACTAATTCCAGTTGATTATTGTTTGACTTAAGTGGAAATAGTACTCTATATGGAATTGTAATATGAAAACTTTCAGCAGAAAAGAACTAAACAGACATGGAAAATTATAAATGAACATTAATTGGTAAAATGACTCAATTGAGGAAGAGCTCACATTTAAATGGTGGGGACTCATATTTCATGTTACATTTTTGGAAATAGTGATACTCGTTCTCTTTACCTGTAGATCATGATCTGCTGCACTAATAGTATCTGTTAACTACTCATGATTTTCTTATAACATACATGCCTTAGAAAAGCTCCGTCTTTCTCTGTAGTATTAGTGGAAATCATAAAAGGATACGAAAAACGTTAATGGTAGCCTATGTAAAGCTAGAAACTCTTGGATCAAAAAGTATAGAGTTATATTAAAATAACTTTTTTTATTTGTATGGTTAGTCACAAAAATCAAATTATTTACTAACAATAACTTTAGTTTGTAGTTAATAAAATTTAAAAAGATATATCTCTTTTACTACTTTCAGTGAAACTTTAAACTATGAAATTGATAGGTCGGAAACTAGTGGTAAGATTTAAGCCAAAATGTTTGCCCACATAGTTAAAAGTGTACTGGTAATGAGTAAATGTGTTATGGAAATCCTTCTTATCTAAGGGATAATCGTGACCAGATAGTTTTAGAAACTGTGGCGGTGGTTTCGCTATTACGCGCTCATAAAGTCATCTGGGACTAGTAATTTTAGAGAAAGACTTTTAAAAATAAAACTTGTAATATATTTTTTGATTGTGCAGGTTTACACACACACTTTCAAGCCTGCATGAGGCAACATCACCGGCAGAAGAATAAAATCAAGATTAAAATCATACCCCTTAAACTTCGTATATTATGAATCCCTAAGCCCATATGTAGTTATTTCAGCAATAATGAAGGCCGAGCCTTCCTTTAAATACCAAAATCGTGGTCCCTATTCTTAATATTGAATATTTATGAACCCTGGAGCTCTTCCAAACCAATTAAAGGTCGTTATCCGTAGCAAATTAATTCTTGTAGGAATGCAATATTTCCCCGCCTATATTGAATTAAAATAAAGTTTTTCAAATTGTAACTTTTCTAAAATATTAACATCTAGGTAGCTTTATACATTACAGCTGAAGTTAAACTGGGTAAACCAAAATCAGATTGCATAATTTAAATCCGGGAAAACCTATGGATTTTCAGGAGCGGCACGTCACTAACCCTAAATGCTACGATATAGGGTCGCAAGTGTATATCGATAGGTGTAGATTACCGTTACGAATGGATGTTGGAGTTTATAGGATTCCTTTGTGTTCCATTCAGTTTTTTAGCCTTGACATAAGGGCGTGCACTTTCACTTCCAGGGAGACCATGACTCAGATTAATGAACAAGATTGCTACCTCTTAAATCAATAGAAGGCTACCTCTACCCCCACATCTTTACCAAGCTAGAATATCCTGTCACTTCCAGAAAGCTGAGCAAAAGTCCCTTTAGAACTAAGGAAATTCTCAGCTCCTTGTCCTAAGAGAGAAACTATTTTCAAAGAAATTTGAAATCCTACTTTATTATGGTTTTAATATTTTATTCTGATGTATTTCTTTAGTATTTGAAATAGCGTAGTACTATACACGGCCAAAATTATACGTAATGATACGGGTAGCTGATTTATTTACAAATTTATATTTATTAAAAATTTACAATTTGTTTTTGTTGAAGTATTATCACGATAAATTTTAGAATAGAAAATATACTAAATATGACTACAGAAAAATCCGTTATATTAGAGTCCCTAGGGAAATGGTCGATGCGTTTGTAATAGAGCATAGAAACATAATGCTATTCAACTTAGGACTGGTAACAGAGGAAACGTTACAATTTGCATGTGAAACGAAAGTTATAAAACTGGAATGCATTGTTCGCGTTGTATTTCTAGTGCAAATTCTACATGTGTAGAGTGGGATGAAAGCCTCTAAACATGAATATTTATTGTACAAACTGGATATACAGTACAGAATATGGTACGTAACGTACAGTTGTCTATACGTATGTGCTGGTTCATTACTCTAGATTGTTAGCAGAGTTCGTTGGCGTGGTTTAATGTTTTGCTACAAACCGTTATTGACCTGGTAATCGTTATTGTTTACTTTTTACCATCCACATCCTGTATTTAAGGTGTGTGTGTTGAAAATTATTATTATATTTAAAAACTATATGTACATTAACTATAAAAGATCATTTTAAGTGAAATATATCAATTGTAGAATTGATTGTGTTGGATTGATTGATTGATTTGTGGAATTGTGGATTGTGTGTCAATTGTGCATAGTGGATCGATTTTGTGCATTGTTGTTTAGTGATCTCCCATCATCATAGGCGAATGCAATGGCATTTCTTAACTCACTCGAAATATGATACGACCAATGTTTCCTAATTTAATTTATTTATCAGTAAATGAATTTATATTTTGTTAGTTTTGATAAAAATAAGTAATATAATAAGCTTACTTTGCAACCATAAAAGTATTTCATGTCTTCTCCTAATGTTTAAAAATAAGATATTAAAATCTGAAATAGTTCAATTAATGAGGTTTTCTCTAAATTGTTGGTTGAAACAATTTTAGATTGTGCGGTGTGTAAGGTAGGATTTATGAAATATTTATACACAGTGGCATGTTTATATTATTATGTTCTTGGAAGTAATGTATATAATTTTAGAAAGTTTGTAATAATAAACAGACTGATATTCTAATAAATCGTGAGAAAAGTTTAAAAGTGCATTATATTAGAAGGAAAGGGAAAGGTAGTATTAATAACAAAACGATAGAAAGCGTCGCCAAGTTTTAGATTGAATTGAACCTTTATTGGTTTGTTTTGGATCTGTTTCGGTGAAGTTTGGTTGTTTGGGTTTAAGTGAACACAAGTTGCTTTAGGCTGTTTGTTGCACAGTAACCACGTGTCCAATACTTTTTAATTGTATCATGATATGGGAGGTTTATTTTATTTATTTCGGAGAGCAGTAGTACTTACTTGCTGTTTTTCTGTATTTAGAAACCATTTATAAATAAATTCAATAGTATTATTAATAAGTAAGGGCCGAACTTTGGAACATATTACTATTTAAAGTTAATTGAGTCCTACTAAATAGTTAGGAATCAGTTAAACTTTGAGGGAACGTAAAAGAACTCATTTAAAGTATTGAGGAAAAAAGATTTTACTTGCTAAGAAAATTTTGTGTGACCGAAGTTATAAGGATCAAGATGCACTCATTGACCAGCGGTTTGCGTTCAAATTTGACCAGGTTATCATGCGGATATTTAACCGTCTTTGTAACTATTCAAAACTAACATGTCGTTCAAAAGTAACCACGAAGTGCCTGGATGGAGGCAGCTGTCTTATTCAAGTCTCCCTTGGATAAAATTACTGGTATCAAAACTAAATGAATAAAATTATTTTTATTCCTTCCAAAAACAACAAAGTTAATCATGAAAAAATGAACATCTTGGTATTAACTGCGGGAAAAAACAATATGTCATCGGTTATTTACAAAGATGTTGTCAAATGTTAATAAAATAATTATTTAAATATAACACGAAGAATTTAAAATAGTGACACAAATGTCACGTTTATAAACACTTGCTGAGGTAATATTATTATATCACACTAAAGAAAAGAAAATACCACTATTGTCAATCAAAGTGACCTTGCATTGCATTTCGAAGTCTAATTGAAAAAATTAACCTAATTACTACATTGTCCAGCCCTGTGTATCTCTTATATTACGTGACACAATAGACTCTATTTATTAAAAGTTGAACTTGATGTATTTCAGATCTAATTGGTAGTAATGAAGAGTAAGAAAGAGGTTGTTCATTATTAAACAACTTCAACGATAAAAAATTATATCTACAATTTTTTAAATTTTCTAAGTAAAAATTATAGCATAAAAAATTATTATAGAATTGAATATACACGATTATATTGTTGTCTATACTACTGTGTCATTCGTCATGTATTGAGAATTATTTAATGCATTTTTATTTGCTCCTTGATTTGCTACGTCAAGGCACACTGTTAAATGTTATTAGAATCCGAATTTCAATTAATTAATTCTGGTGAGTGTTTATTCTACTGCAATAGCGAAATGGAGGTTAAAAATTTAAATAAGATATCTGTAAAATATAAGAATAAAAATATAACCTTAGTCATTTATATTTGAGTATGTAGATGCAGATGCTGGATAAAGGTAATAAACATACAGAATTATTGTAATAAAAACATACTATAATATGCTAAACAGTGGTTAATCAAATTTCACAGAGCATTTTTGAATACAATATTGAAGACTAAATGTACCACATGTTGGAAGACGCTTTGAGTTTAATATCCTGCAGCTCCCTGGTTATTAAATCCTTATTTTAGTTGGTGTATTACTCGTACGTCCTACTTTTTTACTTTCTCTCGGTGTACGTTTTTTGACAGTTAAAGTATCTGATGCATTAAGACCCATTATGCAGTAAAAGATAGTTAAAAAATCCTACATGTTTCTGGTTAATATGTCTTCATTTTACTGATATATTAGTCGTAGGACACTTTACATCTCTCTCACTAAGTCTCGGTGTTTATTTGCTTTGTTTCGAGAACTATAAAACAGGAAGAATGTTTTAAGTGAAAAAGTAAATTGTATTTTAACAAGTGCTCTTCCTAGGATGTAGCAGTATAAAACAATCTAATACAGTAGTGTAAAATTACATTTTAATCCTCTTTTATTACAAGCAATACGTGTACGACTTTGATTATGAATATACAACAATAAATATAAACCACTGGTATTATTATTAAATAATGTACACGTGATATTAAATTGACTACATAATTAAATGTTGACCCATCAATTCCAAAATTTTAAGAAAATATTGATTCTGAATAAATTTAAAACACTGCAGCAGCCAGTGGTACTATAATTTTAATATTGACTTTACTTTAATAGCAATACTTTTGTTTTACATAAGATTGTTCTTAAAAAGACCTATAAATCAGCCTAATTATACACATATTTTGATATTCCTGATTAGTAATGAGCCACTCGTTAACATCCATGGCGTTTGCCCAGATGTAAGTGACATGTCGAATTTCGATACACCCAGTATTAGCCCATATGAAGATATTAAGTAACGAGAAATGAAACCTCATGAGGTAAATCAGTTTAAATTAGATGAAAATCAACGTTTATTACTTACAGATAAAGAATTCAACGGTTTGTACAAATCAAACTTATTAACACATTTGAAATTTAATTTCAATGTTTAAAATTTTGTTTCTAAGATTTGATTTTATGTAAAAAAAATAAAAATTACAAACAGTTCAGAAATGATACATTTTATTTTAAATGTAAAAGCATTTTTACGATACAAAACGGCTGTATATAACTACCTGAATATTTCACGTGTGGATGTAAAATGTCACGCTGATGACGGTTTTTCATGGACCCGTGACACATCCAACATGGCGGCATGTGCGCTTACACCGACTGTTGTCATGTAAACGTCTGCCGAATAATCATGAATCACAACTGAATGTGGCACCTTAACGTATTAATTGTATATGGTGTAATTGTTTACCTAGTAGATAAGTGTCTGAAAAAGAAAGAAAACAGTGAATCTTTGTTTTAAGATTGTTGTTAACTATGAATGGTTTAAAAGGATAGCCAGCATTTGGACATTTGTAATCGTACAATATAGAAATAGAACACAATGTTTCGAGAATTAGTATCCATCCTCTTGATCAGTTATAGAAATACCGGCACAGGATTAAGGTTTGTACAACATCTACAAGTACAGGAATTATCTTGTGGTGAACTCACTCTATTTCGTGGGTAACATACAATACTTAAAAACTGTGCTGGCATAGTTATAATAAATAAGTGCTGATTATTCATCTTGCAATCTGATCATGAGTATTTTCGATTTTACATACAGTTCTGCATATTGTGTAATGAAAACATGAAAATCTATAATTTATATAGATTATTCACAGATGAATTTTCAACCGC
This sequence comes from Homalodisca vitripennis, assembly GCF_021130785.1. NCBI lineage: Eukaryota > Metazoa > Arthropoda > Insecta > Hemiptera > Cicadellidae > Homalodisca > Homalodisca vitripennis. The sequence goes on along the minus strand of NW_025783305.1, from coordinate 9,730 downwards.
TGTAAGGTATCGCTACAGTACGGCTGCTTTGAATTGGTGTCTTTCATTTGCTTTCCGTAATTTAAGTGTTAAGCTGTGGAATAACTATAATATATTTATCTAGCTTTGAATAACAATTATAGATACATCTGACGATGAATATTAGAATAATATTCAGAAAATTTTGGAAATGAACAAATTATTGTTCTGAAATTCTATATTTTTCGATAACATCCTGTTTTAAACCTCTACTATAATTAGCGTAGCTAATAATTCCTTTCTTTATTAGATGAAATTTTACTATCGACGTAAATTAAGGCCAGGTTATGCTCTTGTACAATGATGGTTTTCAACTCATAGTCTAAGAGCTCATAATCAATTTTCAATCGGAAGAATTTGCAATCCCAAATGTCAACGTGAAGCTGTCGAAACTAAGTAATCGTTTTTAATACCGTTTCTCTCTACACTGCGCCGTAATTGTTTTATTTCATAAACACAACTAAATTTTATTCTCAACTTGGTTATTTTTGAATAACTATGCCATAGAAAAATAATATCTCAGTGTACATAATTAATCAGTATAAATTATTTTAAGCCAATCCTTTGAAACAGTTAGTATAACAAATGCAGAATTTATATAGAAAAATACTTGGAAATAAGCCATATTAAAATGATTTAAAAAACCTGTTATTTAAATTAACCAGCGTGTTCCAATCTATAGGCAATGAATTGGAAACCCCGAATCGGAATTATATGGAAGTTGGTCCTGCTCTTTATTACTCGGTTCCCACATGCAAGTAAATAATTACTGTCCTCTCAATACATTATCTGGATGGATCAAATACCAATTCCAGGAATATTTTTCACGCGTCACTAATTGATTGATACAATAAAGTGTTTTGCTGATATTACTATAAATAGGTATAAAATTATATGTATATCCCAAAATATACAAATGATAATTTTATTGGGATTTAAATCACTCTAGTGCAATATATAAACAGTAATCAGAGTGTAATGATACTTTGAATGAGATATATAATCACAATATTTAGCTGCTGGCAGAATAAAGAAATTTTTATTCGATAAACACTATATATGAAAATGTTTTTACTTGGGTTTGAAACTGAAATTATGTAAAATTTATTAATTATTATATAATTTCAATATTATATATGTGACAGATACGGCCAAATACAAAATTATTGAATCGGAAAAAAGTGAGCGCTCTGTCGTGTAATGGTAGCACATTTACCCGGCAAGTGAGAGATCCGGTTCGACTCCCGGCGGAGCAAGTACTTTTTTGTAATTTCAATGTTTATTGAAAATGAAATTAGGCTATTGCCATTTATACAATTTAATGTTAATTATTATATACAAAATAGTGCAATATTTAGTTATACCCTATTGTCTATCTATAAGATTTAAAGTTTTTTTAGAGCTGAGAAATCCATTTACCAAATTTTTTTTAAGTTTCACCGGATAAACCCAGGAAATTATTAACCCACAATGTAAAATCCTAATTTGAAGTAGTATTCCAAGAATAAAAATAATTGTTTTATTGTGCCGATGTCTATTCAATAACTTTCAATTTTCAATATACACAAAAGTATAAAGTTAAATCCTTTAAGTCCTTTGGTGATTCAAACTAAATTAAAAGGTTTATAAATAGTAAAATTCTTTATATTACTAAATAATAACGATTATAATGGACTAAGAGCTGCCATAACAGCTCTTTAGTAATATTTATACTTAAAACTAGCATTTTCGTTTTAATATTTTTTAGAAAACAGCCTCATACTTTTGGATAATTTAAGTAAAGTTCAGAAAGACCACAACACTTATTCGTGTCTTTGTATGGTAACTCGAATACAAACAAATTGTTTAGTACATGTTACCCTCTGATATTTTGACAAACACTGATATCTATTAAAAGGTGTTGTCTAGTAATCATAATATGATAGGTGTATCAATACATACACATAACGTACTTCAAGATCTAAATTTAAATTACTGATCATGCCTGAAATAATGCTAAAGACTATTTGAATGTTATTTGATACCTCCATAGAAACCCAAGTAAACGAATATAGAAAATTCGGATTTGGACACGCCCCGACCTGACATTTATAAATAAAATCATTGTTAAAGACCTAATAAGACGAGGTAGAATGAGATATTATGATAATTTCTTTTGTTTATAGTCATTGCTTTTGTTGATTGATTTGTTTTCCTACTTTATTTTAAGATGAAACTAAAAAAAAATTCTATAATAGCCATTATAATGGCGTTCATCATATCTACATAAATAAAGACTTAATATCGAAATGTCGGGAAATAATGATCTTTATGTCCAAAATAATGTACTGTAACTTTTCTGAATATTTGTTCAATTTATTGACGTTGTTCAAACAATAATGTATCTGGTTTACTAACGAGCATGATAATATGATACATAATGATACACTGAATTTAAATAACCTTATTTAAAAATCATGTTTTCATTGTTTTCTTTTTTTATCTTTTTACTGGTTTTCCAACTTATAAAATATAATGATTATCACTTAGCTCCATGACATAGGCTCCGAAAACAGTACCCAATAATAAAATGTAAGGGTAATAAAACTGTAAATTTCTATTGTTATTCACCACTAGCGTGTTATACGTTATATATTTATATTGTGCAATCTCAATCAATTACATAGTTTTAAGATACTATTTGATTTAATGTTTTTGCATATGTTTGTTTTAACTGAATATCATAGTCCACTCTATAATTATAAATTAAATTAATTATAAATGAAAAAATAAAGCGTACCCATAACTTTATGTGATCCACTAACAATACATTAAAAGTATTAGTTCAAAAAGATAAATGTTCCTAATTCTGTTACAGCTAGGTATTTTACACCTACAGTACCTGACGCAAACTTGTTCGCATAATTTATGCGTTAAGTAAAAGCCAACCCGGCAGGAAGTGCGGAATGTTGTGGTAACAGAATTCCCTTTGAGAATCTAGAGAACCCTTTAAACCTGAAAACTGAAAGTTTTCTGTAAAATCTGATTCCCACATTAGTTAGTTAGTTTACTTTCCTGGGAATTGTTTTAATGGAATAAAATACTGTTAGTTTATTCGTTAGTGCTCTCAAAGTTTCTGCTTTAATGGTATTACAATTACATGGGTTAAAAATGTCTGAAATATTGTACACTTGTGCTAGAAATATCCCATTTTTAATAGTTAGTCTATTTAGGTCTGTTTGACAAACCATCAACATTAAGCATGATATAACTATAGATATAGATATAGTTTTGCCTGGTAATGTAATAAAACTATTATATTGAAAATTCAGGTCTTCACAGTAGCAAGGTAACAGAATAAACAATACAAAACCTATTCAGGCTCTCTAGTTAATTCCTAACTCAACATTCGGCAAAAACTATCCAATAAAAGGTGAAATATCTATCATAGCTGAAATCATTATCGATAGGTTTGTAAAGATATCAAAATTTTTACCTGCCTTTTAACAGTGGACTTTTACCTCGAGCGGCGGAACATCGCGTCACGTTTCCGCCTTCAATTTCCTGAGCCATCGCTCTTCTGTGGCGACTGCTTCACAATTGCCTTTCTTTGTGTCTGGTAACAAGTTGAAAAATTTAGTACTTATACTTCATGGTGATTTTTTTTATATAACGAGATAATCAAGTAACGTTTAATGTTTTAAGTTAGATTAAAAGTATAGGTTTTGAACTTTCATAGCATCGTAATATTATTCTTTAATTACTTATCTGTATTATACGAGGTTATCACTTTACACACAGCAATGTGAGTTAGTAACTTTGATATAAAAATGAGTTTAGTTAAATTTTAATGTGCTACAGTACTAAAATAAATTTTAAAACTTAATACTCACTTGAGCAGGTTTTGTTAAACATAATTCAGAGAATCTGTAATTCCTGAAATTTTTTTAACACATTACTTAAAAGAGAACTTAATAAAATAAAATAATAATAAATTATCAGCAATCACTGTAATACTTGACAATTAGATAAATAATGTTATTATATATAGCGAATGTTTTTTATAAATGATTTAAATTACGCTAACTTTCGCTAGGATACCATTTGTAATTAAAATTAAATGTGACTTTTTAAAAGATGGTGGTTGATTTCAGTGTCCCCCTCCAGTACTATGAAAATGGCATTAAAGTATAGCATGTTATATTATTGAAGGTTTTTTTATCCAAGCCCACTTGGATGCAAGAGTCAAAGCCAATTGGTGGAAAACTACTTTTTTGTATGATTCGTAAATCTTTTGCAAATTTTCTTAAATTAAACCTACTGAGTATTGAATGGAACTTAACCAAGTTTTTTCTGATGACTAAGAAATTTAGATTTGTTAAGTATTTAAATAATGCTTTTAATGATAGAGGATAAAATCTCTGAGATGAAAATGATTAGTAAAGTGTGCAAATACAATTTTAGATTGTTGTTTTACGTGTTCTTGCCCCAAAACTATATCAATCAAATATGGCCAAGAAGAGTATAGCCCTTAAAATATTTACTCGAGCATAAGGCCTATGCGTCTCAACTACTGAACAGATCTTTCCAAAAGTCGGTTATAGATCTGTGCCTAACATTTACAGTTAATAGCGAACACGTGTGAAGCTACGGATGTAGATATAAGGTAAAAACAGAACTTATTATCCTTTAAGTAGAATGATTGTTCCTTAACTCTGATTCTTAACCTAACGCATAATATGAGCTAAGAAGGCTATCACGACCAAAGCCAACTTTATGCTGTCTGAAAACTGCATAAACTTTTTTTCTAAATAGACGTTGTTTAAAATTAATATATTGTATATATATATTATGTGTGAATAAAGTATTGAAATCAATAATTTCATATAGAATTACAATCTATTGTATTATTATATGCGTATAATATTAATTTTTTAGGAAAATAATAAATAAATAAATATATACTAATATATATATATATATATATATAAGTAGATATGAATATGAGGGTTCTAGCGCACTTTTGGGACAGTCAGAAAATCAATGTTAAAATACTGTCCATTGAACAATAAACAAATCTAAGAAATCTAACAGGAAAGCACGAATGTTTAAATAACCGAATCTATATCTGTTTTATGTTCATTGTAGGCTTCTAATTTATAAGCTGTTTTAAATGAAAAAATCCAGAAATCTTCGAAATCTTTATTCCACGAAGTTAATATGGAACACAGTCTTTATCTTTAATAGTCTTCTTTCCAGTAACAACCAAGTGTAATTTTTCATTTTTGTTTAATTCTTTAATCTTTTTTTCATCCAAAACAGTCAAAAATCTGTTCGGTAAGTGTACTTTATAATCTTCCAACTCGGTAATTATTGTGAGCCCGAAATTTATCTTTCATTTTATCCAATGTCACAATTTTATACTTCTTATTTTCTTCTAAATCAATCAATTTCTTATATTCTTTGAACTTTAAATCACCAACCTCATTTAATTCCTTTAGTAGCTCCATTTACATAAGAAAAAATATTGAAAAAATAGTATTATAGAATTTAAATTACCTCCTACAAACCAATTATAGTAATAAAAGTACTATTTTGTCCTATAACTATACTTTTTTCAATAATTTTAAGTCTTAGTTTACAGATTTTTCTATAATAAATAGAAGAATCTACAGCTGTTTTTACTACAATTTGTGCTGATTTGTGTCAAATTCTATTAAAATTCTCCGCTTTTCAAAGTCTGAGTTATACAAATTTTCCCTATATAAATAGAAGAATCTAACGCTGTTAAATCATAAATTCTGCTGATTTGTATCAAAATCTTTAAATTTTTCCTATATAATATGGAAACATTTAACGCTGTTTCTACATAAATTGTGCTAATTTTTATCAAATTTTGATAAAAATCCAAAGAAATCTACTGAATTATTGCTATTTTTCAGCTTTAATAAAAAGATATTTTACTAAATAGTAAAAACTTGGCAGATTCAAATTTTCCCTATTTAAATGGATAGGAAAAAGATATCCTGCCCCTACTGCAAAAAAGACATTTTCGAACATCATTTTACCCGACATTATAAGTCGAAAAATCATCTAAAAAATAAAGATATTATGAAAAAGAACTAAAATTATTTGAGGACTTGGGCTAAAGAAAATCAAATTGCCGATCACCAAAACATGTATAATTAAAACAAATTGCGTGAACTAAAGAAAAATTTTAAGGAAAGTAAAAAAGATCTAAATCTATTTAAAGATGAAAAAATTCAATCAATCGCTGAAAAATTGTCCCATTGAAACAAACGATAAAACTAAGTCTGAAATGATCGAAGAAATTGACAAAACTCTTAACGAAAACCCTAAAAATATCATTGATGTAGAAGTGTTATCCTCAATACACGGTCTTTTCAAGCAATACATTTTAACAAATTTAAACGATAATTCCATGTCAATTTACAAATATCTTTCTATTTTGCGCCCAGAAATTAAAAGTTTAATCTGAAAAAATTTCAAGAAACTGTGAAAAATAGTAAAGGATATCTCTCTTTAGAAATGCGAATACGAACGAACTTTAGTGAACGGTGAAACACAAACTTGTCCAATGTACTTTACTAAAAAAGCAGACGAGATCTTTGATGTAAAACGACTTTATTTCTAAACAATTTAATAAATTAACACATCGAGAACAGACAAATCATCCAAATCGAGGTTCTGGATGGACATTAAAACGCTCGTAAACAACTGATTTTGAGCCTTAATAAACACGAAATGCTGAACGCAGGATCATATATCGATTTACCAAAGAAAATCAAAGATAAGAAAGCTTGTATAAATATCAAAAATAAAGATGATTATTGCTTTATTTATTCTATCCGATGTGCTATTTGAAAAACCCGAAAGAGACTGCGAAAGATCAAAAACAATATGAAAAATTTGTAAATGACGAGATATTTTCAGGTTTCGAGTATCCAATGTCTTTAAAAGATATACAATTATTTGAAAAACGAAGCAGAAAAGCAAGTATAATTATCCGAAAATGTCTGTAAATGTCTATAGTTTTGATGAAAAACTCAATATTGTTCCGTTGCAAATTTCAGAAGTTTATGACGCCAAATTAGAAATCAATTTATTGTATGTAAAACAAGATGAAAAATCTCATTATGTTTTGATAACAGATTTAAAACAAACTTGTATTTTCTCAGTTATTTAAGTGTAAAAAATAAAAAAATTTCTATGCAGAAGATGTTTAAGCCATTTCTACAAATCTGGAGATTTACACAGATCATTTAGAAATTTGCAAGCAACACGAAGTTTGTAAGCCAATTATGCCGTTTCCAGGTCAAACAACAACATTTACTAATTATCAAAAGAAATTTTCTCATCCTTACGTTTATTTATATGGATTTTGAAAAGCATATTAGAGAAGATTCCCACATGCAAAAAACAATCCGCAAAAATCGATTACAACCAAAAGATTCAGAAGCACATTCCTTATGGTTTTACTCTATAATTAGTGTCAAATGTGACAAATCGCATGTACAAACCTATATGTTATAGAGCAAAAAATGAAGAAGATTTGCCAAATGTTCCTGCAAAATTGTTTGAAGAGCTCAATAAAATATCAAAATACATAGCTAAAAAGTAATAATTCTAAGAACAAAAAACCTATGAAATTGACCGAAGAAGAAGAATTAGCGTACCAAAATTTCCAGTCTTTGTCATATTTGTGAATGTGATGGTTTTGATAATCAAACAAGAAAAAAAGTACGAGATCATTGTCATTTAACCGGCAAATTTCGAGGTGCTGCTCATTTATCTTGTAACTTGAATCTCAAATTTCCTCAAAATATTCCCGTTTTCTGCCACAATATGTCAAATTACGATTTCATTTGTACATAAAAGAATTGGCTAAACAATATGGAAACGTTGATTTGATCGCAAAACACCGATGAAAAATACATAAATTATTCAGTAAATTCAGGATATGGGTATGAGTTTGAAGATGATAAAAGTTCATCAAGTTTTCTTCGTAGATACGTTCAGATTTATGGCATCGTCTATAGAAAAGTTAGCTAAAAAAAACCTCAAAAAAGATGATTTCAAACATACAAATCATTTTATACAAGATGGTCTGAACGCAATTCTAGATAGACAACCAAATGACGAAGAAGAAATCTTTTAAATTCTATCTGGAAAAGGCATATTTCCTTACGAATTTATCGACAGTATTGAAAAACTTGATTACACAGAAGAATTGAGAATTCAAGATTTCTATTCACTTTTGACAGACGAGAGCATATCTGAGAAAGATTTTCCAACACTACTTAAAATGTATGGAACAAATTAAAAGTAAAAAATCTAGGAAATTACTCCGATCTCTATAACATTCAAGATGTTCTATTGCTCGCTGATATCTTTGAAAATTTCAGAAACATTTGCCTAAATTGCTATAAGCTTGATCCAGCACACTATCTAACAGCTCCCAGTCTTGCATGGGATGCTATGTTAAAATTAACGAAGATAGAATTACAATTAATTAGTGATTATAATATGTATTTGATGATCGAAAAAGGTATTCGCGGAGGCATTTCTCAATGTATTTAAACGATACGTTAAAGCAAATAACAAATATTTGAAAGATTTTGATAAGACAAAACCTGAAAACTATCTGTTGTACGTCGATGCAAACAACCTTTATGGGTATGGTCTTATGCAAAATTTACCATATAACGAAATCAAGTGGATGGATCCTAAAACGTATACAAGAAGAACAATGGAAAGAAACAATTTTAGAACTCACTGGCGACGAAGATTATGGCTATATTCTTGAAGTCGATCTAGAATATCCAAAAAATTTACACGAACATCACAAGGATTTGGCCTCTTGCTCCTGAACATTATAAAAATAAGTTGGTGCACCACTCTATTAGATAAAACTGAATACGTTGTTCATTCGAGAAATTTGAAGTTCTATTTGGAACAAGGTATGATTTTGAAACATGTGAATAGAGTTTATTGCATTCGATCAGAAGCCTTTTATGAAAGAGTACATTGATTTTAATACTAGTATGAGAACCAAAGCTACAAGTGACTTTGAGAAGGACTTTTACAAGTTAATGAACAACTCAGTTTTTGGAAAAATCTATGGAAAATGTGAGAAACAGATGTGATATTAGACTAGGAATGAAGAATTTTCAATGAAACAAGCTAAGAAAACGAATTTCAAATGTTTCAATATCTTTGACGACAACTGTATAGCGAGTCACATGTACAACAAAAGGTTAAATTTAACAAACCGATTTACATAGGATTTTCAGTTCTCGACCTCTCAAAATTGCTAATGTACGAGTTTTATTACGATAAATTAAAGAAGTTTGATCCAGATTTGAATCTGTGTTACATGGATACAGACAGTTATTTTCTAGAATTGAAACGAGAACCTTTTAAAATTATTAAAGAAAATATAGATGACTTTGATACAAGTGATTATCCAAAAGATCATGAATGTTTCACTACTAAAAATAAGAAGGTAATAGGGAAATTCAAAGACGAATTGAACGGCGAGATATTAGAAGAATTTTGTGGATTGAGATCAAAGATGTACTCGTACAAATATCTAGACAAAAATCCAGTAAGATGTAAAGGAATTAAGAGAAGCGTTGTAAATAAAACAATAAATATCGAAAACTTGAAGAGATGTTTGTTCGAAGATAAAGAAGAATATAGGGAGATGACT
>NW_025783304.1:0-30549 GCF_021130785.1 Homalodisca vitripennis | reverse complement strand
GGTTTATTTACTGCTCGCTGCTATAAAACTCACTTTAATACTTGTATCTTTGACCAGACTAAACTTGGATATATTTGCTTCACTGGATTTTAATATTAATTAAATACTATTTAGATTTAAAACTCTGTGTGCAACTATAACTCTGGTTTATGTTCTATGGCGCGTCCTGGTTGACCAGAATCCCAAGTCCAATCCTACATTTATGGTCCTTTAAATTTGTTTACGACATAAACAAACCGAAACTGTGTTTGTTAAATCTTATAATTTTTCGGATGTAATACTAATAACCAAACTTATAATTTATATCATTGCCCTATTATTCAGCAATATTTAAAAACGTTGGTAATATTATGTTCCGGGTTTCAAAGTTAGACTTTAAAAAATTTACACAATGCATTACTAATTTGTTAATTAGGACAATTTAATTACCACCACTCTCTTAAACCAACCAGATAAGTCTTGTTCTAAACAAGATCAACAATGTCATTAGTCTTTATCCAGGCCACTGAGTCGGAAGGTCGTATTATAAAAGCCGCTCCGCTTGATAAGGTTAGCTCCTCACGACCATAACCCTGCCCGTTCTTTCCCTCCTGATTAATTTATTTTATGTAACATCGTGCATATAAAGTGAATACATATTTTTAATAATTTTTTAAAAGTTCAATTGGTTTTTTTTTTTTTCCGTAATAAGTGAATATAATTGACTAGCGTGGAGGTCGAGTGTGTCAGACAATATTTTATTTTTTCGCATTTAATTTTTTTCGAGAAAACCTAACCTATGGCTATTGTGGTAAGTTGTTAAACCAGTTTAATATCAAATCCGCAAAGAAGGTAATTAAAGTGCGAGAAATGTGTCAAAGGAGGTTTTCATGTGGCGTGTGCGTGTTGTTCCGTTGTCAGAACGGTGGCTAAGGTTGGAGGCGTATGAACAGAGAAGCAGATATTGACGGAGTGGAGGTTGTCGTGTGAGGACTGCAAAGCCGGAGGTGCCAGAACGGTTGACACGTTCCCCGGTCCTGGAGGATACAGCAAGCAATGAGTATTCTCAAATCTATAACAACAAGAAATGCTTAACAAAACAAGCAATAGAAAATAAAGAGAGAGTTTTCGTTTTGCAACTTGAAATTTTACACTTTTAAAAATTATCAGCACTACCGCCTAGAATGGAGTTACAAACAAAATTAACTACGCTTGAAAAAGCAAAAATGCAGAACGCTGAAAGTTAATGTGTAAAGATTTATACAATAAAAAAACGAGCCCTAATTAGGACAAGAAAGTTGGCAGCATTTGCAAAAATGAAATTAACGAACATTACAGCAGTATTCGAGAGAGAACCGAAACATAGAAGTTAGAGGAATCCCTTACTCCTCGTAATGAGGGATTATCTACAATATAGTGAGGAATGGTCGCCCAGGCCCTGTGATGTGAATCATTGCAAAATGAGGACATCATCTTATATAGCGCACCGAGGTTGGGGGGTCGAGACCTCACTAAGAATGTTGGTTTGGCCTGCCAGGCATTAGTAATAACAGTTGGTGTTGTCCAAGATTACACCAGAGTCCCGTGGTGGGTTGTCCGCGAGCCAAGAGGAAGAAGATCGAGACTATACGGACCTGTCCCCCGGACGACTCAAGCAAAGCCCCTGTGTACGGTCCAATGAACACCTTCACGGGCACACAATCAGGCAACATTCTAAGGATATCGCAAAGACCCTGGTCAGAAGAGTAAAGAAGCTCGCCTACGCCATGGGTGAGTGACGGCAAGATTACCTGGTACGCAACGGACAGCAGACCTCGACAAGCTGGTGAGAAGTGCAGGACTGCGAGAGGTGCCAAACAATGGTTAGCTGCTGGGACCACGGACAGAAACATCTCAGGACAGCAACACGGCAACCTGGATGACAACCGCAACCGACCGGCGTTATGATGGCTCGAAAACACAGCACCTTAAGGCAGCATTATGGACCTCCATACGATTTTAAAAAAGTTAAGATATGTTTAGAAAGTTACTGGAGTAAATTTGAATATGAAAAACCAATTATAAAAAAACAATATCCAAATTTTTAAAGGTCAAAACGTGACCTAACTATAAAACGAATATAAATATAGTATGTGTAATCTATTTTTAAAAAACCTTCGAAGAGTGGGTTGACTAAAGGTTGAAAAATGGTTTTTTTTTTTATATTTATATATTTGTTTAACGTATATAAAACAAACAAACTATTTTAAATAACACACCTCAAAGCAAAAAACCCCCAGATGATTTTATGGTTCAGAGTTTAATTATTAACCATAAAACCATGTATTATTAATTATAACAACCATATTTTTTCTGGCAAAAAAACAAAATCTAAGAGGAAAATTTAAAAAAAGAAATTTTTAAAAACATCAGTTAACGTGTTTTTTCTCTACTATTGGTTGGAACGTTATCTTACTAAAATAATGTTGTACGTTTTTAAAAAAAATTATTATTAAAAACTTGGTAAAATAAAACTGTCAGCTAAAAATAGAAAATTAATTATTGGTTGAATACATTACCAATTCAAGTCAGCAGTTATCCCAAATTTGAAAAGAAACAAAACCCTGTATTTAAGGATAAGGATGCTACTAACAATTTACCAATATCTAGTTATAAATAGGATTTTTAGTACATCAGGTTTTATTTATACTTTTAACAATGGTGTTTGTTAAAACTAAGCTAAAAGTTATTAAAGATTTATACAAATTTAAGTGTTTAAAAGGTTACACATTTAATTTATTGTTCATCATGTATTAGTGTAATAGGAGTTGTTTTTGTACAGTTATGTTTTTTTCATTCTTAGTATGATTTGATTACTAAGAATATAGAATAATTTATTTTCACTTCTTTTTTGTACATAAATTCTTTTTACAAACTAATTACTAAATAAAGGAACTGATGTATTTAATTCTTGCTCCATTGTTTTATTAAGTTTACTGTATTCTTATTTTTATGGTATACCATATAATAGTTACCTAAAGTCAAAGTTCATAACTTAGTTATCTAATAATTTAATTTACTTTACTTATTTTATTTAATGTTATTTGTTTTATAAACAATTATTATGTTTATTTATTCACTGGATAAGGAAAAACTATGTGCCTATATTAATTATTAATAGTAATATAATATAATGTAGGGGCCACAATCTGATTATTTTCGATAAGTCCTAGTGTATTAATATGGTTATCCCTGCAGTACAAGCATTTAACAATTCAGTAAACTATTCAATTTCAATGTTAATTGGATTATTTACTTGTACACGTCTCTATTTAACATACCCTATAAACTTATACTGCAACAACTTCAAATTTACTTAGCAATCTTTATTTTTATATGGATAACCTACTTTAGATTTTTGTTCTTAATAAAATTCCTATCAATATGTCTAACAATCTGATGAGGGGAAAACAAGTTAATTTTCAATTTTTTGTATTTTATAATTAAAATTAAGTTTTACATTTTTCAGTTTTAAAATAAAACATGTATCATAGATAATATAAGAAGTCTAGAACAGGGCGGGTTGGGTTGATTGAAAATGGATTTCCTTTTTATTTTATTATTGTCTGTTTATTGAAACATTGTTTTAAAATTATCATACTCCATTTTTCTCCCCAATTTTCCCCCTATATTTTAATTATTTTTTATTAATAAATGAACAATTTTGACCTTGAGGTTGAAGAGTATAGAAAAGTAAATTTTTGTTCTGGTTGAAAAATTTCAAAAATATTGATCTGGTGTTTTCCTTCAGAAGGAACAAAAGTTTTAAGGTTTTTTATCTTAATATCCAGGAAGCTTACAATAAAAATTTTGATTCACTATTAAATACACTTAAACCAAATTTAAAAACCACAGTTGTTGATATTTATAACTTTTTTAGGGGAGACATGGCTTGGCGGAACGGAACAGGGTCTGGGGATTCAGTTAGAGAGGGATATTACGTTTATTCAAGTTCTAAAGTGAAAAACAAAAATGATGGCGTTATTTTGGTGTTATGTGAGTGAGAGAGTGAGTGGTGGTCCTGTGAGAGATGGTAGAGCTTGGAGATGTGTACGGCATGAGGTCCTAGACTTTACTTAATCTAAAATAAACATTGCAAAACCTACTTACAGTGTACAGGAAAACCCACGAATAGTGACCTTGACAATTTTACTACCAGCACTAAAACAACTACTATGGGGGACATGATTAAATTAGACCAAGGCGTATATACTAGTGGGGGATGTTAATGCTAACTTGAACACTTACTGACAAACAAGACCTGTAAACGTCTTACCTGGACTGGTGTTAGTATGAACGCTGCTGGGTTTATATGTGTGGGATTGACAAACCCAACAAGAGTAGTGGGACGAGAGGTAAAACCTGCCATCGACCACGTCTTCATACATCCACGGATAATTATCACAAATCGTTAAACAGACTGGAGTGATCGAAACAGGACAATAACCAGACCATTATGCAGTGTTTTTTAGAAGTAAAAATTTAATAGAAGGCAATGCTAGTCAGGACACATTAAACAGTAGTACTTATATTAGATACAAAAAACAACTAACCGACAGAGATAAATAACAGCCAATTGATGGCAGGTGTTACGGAAAACTTCTTGATTTTGAATACCGCTACCAACAGATTTTTTTGGAATTATAAAGTGTTTTGTTTTTTTTTTTTTTTTTTTTAGAGAAATCAATAAAAATTCCAATGAAAGTAAAACCCTGCTTTTTTAAGACCTATAAAACCCTGGATTACTGAAGGAATAGTACGCATCTATAAGAAGACGAGGAAAAGCCTTAGTAAGTTTTAGTTAAATCTCAACTTTTTAACAATAATATAAAATTTGTTTATACTTACGATATAGAAATTAGGTTGAATAGTATTTATTAAAAAAATGTTTTAAAATTTCAATACTATAGAGAAAAACTCAATCGAAAGCAAAAGTATGTATCCAAAAAGCTTTTGGAAAACTGGTCAAACGAATACATTGCTGGTAGAGAACTAAAACAAAAAAGATATATTTTCCATTGGAACATTTTACCAAACTAAATAATCAAACAGTAGGATTAGGATCTGGAGACATTAAGTTTAAAGGTTAGCAGAAGAATTTAATCAATATTTTTCTCAAGATCGAGTTCTAATCTTGGCGGAATGCTGATTTGATTCCAAGCGGACCCACCTGTAGTAGACGGACACTGGAACATTATTGTGACTTACTCGACCTTAACACTGCACACTTGGTCCACGGAGGCAGTGACTTTACAACGGCACGTCAACCAATCTACGTTTGGTGCGCTGCAGCTCCGGGCTATGACGGAAATATTCTGCTTTTCTTTTTTATAAAAGACAATTTAAATGTTATTGGGGAAACACGCTTTCTACATATTATAAACGAAAGCATTCCGCCTCTGGTAAAAACTTCCCCCAACGCGTTTCAAAATTTGCTTAAAGTGGTACCAATTCTATAAATCAAAATGAATTTGCAATCAAATCTAATCTACAGGGCCTATATCATTATTGAGCGTTTTCCACTAAGGTAATGTGAGAAAGATAGTAAACGAACGAGTTAAACTGAAATATTTTAAATCATTAATAATATTTTTAACAGACTCGCAGTATGGTTTCAGAAAAATCTAAGAAACACTGCAGATGCACTTTTTTGTTTGAGATAAAAGAGTATCAACTGAGGCTAGTTAGTAGCAACAGTGCGTTTGTCATGGTTGGTGTTTTCTGGATCTCGCAAAGGCGTTTTGATTCGGTAAGATAGGGTCAAACTGCTAAGTAAAGTTTTAGAGTTAATTGGCGCTATAAAAGGAAATTCATTAAATTGGTTTAAATCTTATTCTAGAAAATATGGAAGCAGTTTGTTTACAATTAATGGCGTTAATAAGTAGGGAAAACCACCATTAGATTACGCGCGTCATTCAAGGGAAGTACGCTCGGCGGCCACATTATTCCTCATATACGCGGCAATAAACCCTTGCCAAAAATAAATATAACGGGTAAGCTTTATCTCTTTGCCGATGAAAACAGCGATATTCTTTGATGGTAAGGAAGGGTTTTGGGAGGAAGTGAGGGGCAAGGCCACCAAAGATATTTGAATCTGGTTTTAAAAAAATGTGCTAAGACGCACAACCTACTCACACTTAATGTTCCAAAAACACAAATTCCTGCCGATATTCATTAAGAGACCAGAGGAGACATACCTATCCAAAACAATTAAACTGCCATAGTTGTGGAAATTTATCGCCAATCACAACGTGTAATTTTTGTGAAGGAAAATTGAAAGTGTGACGATTTATAAAATTATCTGGTGTTGTAATTTTTTTAGATCGCACGTTTAAAGCTGGACAGAACATATACATCTATGTAAATAAAAAACTTAGAAAATATTTTATTTATGCATTTAGACAAATTAGTCACCCTTCTTTAACTTTAAAGGAAATTAGAATGGCCTATTGCGCTCGTATGTACAGTCTATTATTAGAAAATGTACTGATAGCAATATGGTGTGCGTACAAAACAATTCTACAACCGTTTATTAGTTACACAAAAGGCAATAGTTAAAGCAGGCTCTTAAAGAGTAAAATAGGCGATAACCCTACAGATGCTGTTTTCGACAACTTAAAAGTTTTTGACATACGACAGTTATATTTGGTTAAGAAAATTGTTTGATCGCAATATACACAACCGGTTCGACGACAAATCTTCGACGAAATAACTCCATGACTACCACAACACTAGAAATGCGGACAAATGTTGGACATACGTATACCAAGACTTTTAAGAACTTACTCGACCACTAATCCGTTTATTATAGCCCACGTATTTATACAGAAAATATACCTGAAGACCTACAGCACAACAACGTTATATTCAAGCAACGACATATAAAAAAGAAAGTTTAATACATGGTTACTGGAGGGCAGTTGATGGTTGGAAAGGGAACAGAACTGAAACAAATTATAAACATCAATAATATTAGGTAAAAACAACAAATATACAAACTTAAACTTTTCGAGACATAACGATAGTATAAATGTGTGGTCTATTGTGCGCTACAAGCGTGTGTCAGTGTGTGCGGTAGTGCGTGTCGCGGTGCCGTGCGTGCGCTGGCGTGTGTGTGTGAGTGTGTGTGTGGTGCGACTGGTTTGGGTGTGTGTGTTTGGGGGTGTGTGTTATATGTGTGCGTGTGGGTGTTGTGGGTGTGTGTGTGTGTGGGTGTGTGTGTGTGACACAGTTTCGAGTAGTGTGTTATTGGGTGTATGTGAGTGCGAGTGATTGGGGATCGTCCCGAGTCATTAAGGTGGGGGGTGGTGGGGTGGGAGGGTTGGCAAACTGTCCAATAAGTCTTCTCCCACTATAACCAAAGAAATCTTTAGTATGTTCTTTTTTGCGGTTTGGGTGGTTTGGTGATGGTGCTGTGTAATATGTGTGCGTGTGGTGTGTGTTGGGTGTGTGTGTGTGTGTGTGTGTGTGTGTGTGTGTGTGTGCATCTGTTTCGAGTAGTGTGTATTAGCGGTGGTATGTGAGTGCGAGTTGATTCTGGGGACGTTCGCGAGTCATTAGGTGGGGGGTGGGGGGTGGGAGTGGTTGCCAACTGTCCATAGTCTTCTCCCCATATAACCAAAGTAAATCTTCTAGTATGTTCTTTCTATTAAATTATTAAAAACATAATCCAATTATTAATAATATTTAATTTCTGAGTATTTATATTATTTATTTTTACAGAAATTTCTAATTATTTTTATAGAAATTTATTATTTTTAAGGTTTATATTGTAATTAAGCTGCAATAAAATATTAAGATAACAATGGCGGTTACATTTACAAGACTCATTCTCAAAACACAAGTTCTTACTTAGTTTGGGAATTAATTTCTAAGTTTTATTTTATAGAGTTTTACTGCAACATAATTAGTTATTGTATTATATTTTATTTCACCTAATGAAATGTATGTAAACTAGATGTAAATGTTTTTTTGATGAAGAAATAAATAATTTTTGACTTTTTGACATAGGAAATTTAAAATTGTTACCTACTAGTGAACGTCTGAGCTGAGGCGGAGCCTATAAGTCGTGGGGCTGGAAAAACTTAATTTTATCTGTCTGTCTGTCTATCTGTCTATTTTTTCATGTGATAAAATCTGAATGTATCAAAGTGGTGGATATTTATCACAAGTGTATCCTTCAAAATCAGAGAATACTTTTTTATTACACTCAATCTCAAACACTATTATACAAGACATGAAAATGCAGTTATTATAAATGGGTTATTAGCCTTATCATTCTGTGTCAGCGATTGGGAAGAATTCATTCTGAATAAACAAGTGACAGTGTACACGGATTGTGCAGGCTTACAGTACTAAAAATTTCGGAATGCCTGAGCTAGATCAAATCGTCTCCCTTTAACATTGGGTTAATTATGATGTTCTTATCAAATACACACCAGTCAAACACACCACTCTAGCTGACAATCTCAATAGGTGTCCAGTAATAACTAGAAATCATAAGGAATGCAAAATACATCATTCTAGAGAAAAAATAGCATGCGAATCAAGATACTATAATCAAACTGACGACCTCTTATATTAAATAGCCTACGGTGGGCACAAATCCAAACTGTCATTTCTCTTCCAGAATGCCTCACACACCAAATTTAAAAAAAATGTCAACCCATTTGGTAGTAATGCATAAGGCAGAAGTAACATATATCCCATTATTATTTTGAATGCATAGAGCTTTGCTATGTGTATAACCCTATCCCAAACAAGTGCTCCACTAAAATCATAAAGTCTACACAGCAGCATCCTACCCGATGTTAGTAGAGATGTCTCCAGCATCTGTATAAGGGGCCGGATACGCAGATATATTCTGCTGGTGTCAACACATATCACCTCCCCTCTCAGTTTCCTCCTCTCCTCTCCACACTAAAACCACTACACATCGCATCTTCCATTACTCATATCTAATGTTATCTGTATATTTATTGTAGGGCGTTCTTTAATAAAGAATTTCTCAAGTCAAGCACTAAAATTTTAATACCGTAAAATTAATTAATGAATTACCTTATTATTGATTTTTTACAATGTCTATTAGTTGATTGTAAAGTAGAAGAAGCACACATTTATATTATCTGTACTACATGTTAAAATTTGCTTAATTTGTAATTAAGTTTGTTAAAGAGTAATAAAATATTAACCGTTAATTATAAGCTTTAGAAAAGCTGTAGACTATAATATTTAAAATTTATTGATTTACATTCTATGATTATTGTAACAAGTCAATCCTTTGTTAATTTATACGTTAAGCTTTAATAGAATAATGTTTATTTTAGTTATACAATTATTTAAATATTTTAATTATATTCATACATCTTATTGACTTCAAGTCCCAGGTTTTCAAAGAGTACCTCTTCATGATTTGAATTTTTTTATTGAATTTTTTTAGAAATTTAGAAAGTTCTTCTCATATAACTTGTTTTCCTGAACATACTTATACAAATCAAACTCTGTATAAACATTTTGTACACGACTTATTAAGTATAAGGTATAAAGTAAGATTTATTTTATTAATGCAATAATAGTCAAATGCATATAAATGTTAAAAGTGCCTTCCATGGTTCTGGAAGTAATGATTCAGTTTTCAAGTGCCCCCAAAGCACGAAAAACACTTCGCTGTGCGATGTAATCTACAGCATTTCTAATTCTTATCATCATATATTCTCTTGTTGCAGGCCTTTCCCGGTACACAATATCTCTTTCACCTCCCCATAGATAGTTAGTTACATCTGCTACAGTTACATCTGAAGATATAGCAGGTTAATTCACTGGTTCTTCTAAACCTTTGAAATTTTTAGGAAACATTTGATTAAACGTATTTATTATATCTTTATAAAAGTGTGCAGCTGCGCCATCTTGCATGAACCACAATTGCCTTACTTCTTGAGTTTATTTAAAAAGAACCATAATATATTCACATAAAGATCATATTCAAAGTCCCACCCCATACCAGCATGCGGTCATATTATGATTAATTGAAAACACGTTATGTTACAAAGCGGTTAAAACTCCAATACCACCTGTGATTTCCTTCCCGCATCCACTTAGGGTTTTATAGGCCATTAGGGATACCAGATAGTGACGCTATACCTTATCATTGTTTCATCACAAAGAAACTAAACTGAAGATGGCTCGCCAAAGTGGGCCCGAGATATTTTGAGGTGCTTGTGTAAGCGATATTTCTAAGGTGGGAGAACCGGAAAAATATCACCGACCACTTAAGCGGACGGTGATGTATGAATCTTATTGTTGGCTTTTTTATATTGTTCAGTTATAATTTCCAAATTGAAAAGCATTTCTGTTCAATATGCACTTTAATTTTTAAGAGAAAGCAGATAAAACACAGTTTTGTGGCCAACATTTTGGAACGAATAAACATAAAAATATTTTCTTAGCACAAACAAACACAAAAAACTTTTGGCTTAGCACAAATTTAAAATGGTGTACAACTTGACCTATGTTTACATTATACATTTTTTTACGTTCTTACTTAAGACTATATTTCAGGTCCACTCTGTAAATTGGTACCCCGATTGCTTTTCTAGTGGATTTACAATTCATTTGGTGGTTCTAGCTGATAACACTATTCCTTGTATAAATAGTGGTGTGTTTGTGTGTGTGTGTGTGTGTGTGTGTGTGTGTGTGTGTGTGTGTGTGTGTGTGTTTTTCATCTGTCCGCCTGCCTGTTTGTCTACCTGTCTGCTTGTCCATCTATCTGTCTACCTTTCTGTCTGTCTGTCTGACTATATATGTCTGCCCATCTATCTGTATCTTCTTCAATAATGCGTACGTAAAACCTGTGTAATCTTTAAAAAGGAGTGTTAATGACCTGTCTAGTCTTCAAAAAAGAGTGTGTGATCAGTAAGAATAAAATTAGTGTGTGCGTGACTTGTGTAGTTTCGTATACTCTAATAGATTAAGGTAGAGTAGACATTGTAAAGTACATTTTAGAACTATCAGGCTGTATTGATTCACAATTCTTTCGAAAAACCTTCAATGAAAAAATAAGAAACCAAATTGTTGAAAAATATTATTATAGTTTCTCAAACAGAAAATGGACGAACTTTGAATTGTAAATATTCCAAACATTACAGTACAATAAACACTGAATTTACTAATATAGAAATCATTACTTTGACTGAATTCTAATCCACAATCCCATTCTCATGTAAAATGTATTAGTTATCACTTGCATATTACGAAATCTTGAATGTTATATTATTAAATTAATTTGATTAAAGTATTAAATTCATGGAATATAGTTTATTATTTATTACTATAAAAACACAATGGGTAAAATAACGATACTAAAGTAAATTACAAGCAAACATTATTAACACAACTCCATTAATTTGCAAGAATAATTATAAGAAGAAATATTTTGTTTATCGTAATTACTGTAAAACTAATAGTAGCGATAATCTGGTATCTGGTAATAGGGGAAATATGCAGGATGTCCAGAATGCATGCCCACTTCTCCCAAGCCTCTATCCACATCCATGACTGATGCCTGCACCTGCATTGATTCCCAAAATATTTCCACCGAATCCTATTGCAAAAAGCGATGTCAAAGACCGAGGAGCAATGCATTTTGCTTTGTGTCTTTCTTATGTTCCTTTAGATATTCTGTTCTTCGTATCTCTCTACTGATTGGTCCATCAGAGCTTGAAATCACATCCTGCAAATCATAAATCTTATTATATTGATACTTGTTATTATGAATAATAATATTGAATTAATAATATACATTTTCCATTTAAAACTCAATTATTAAAGGTTAAACATTTTTAAATATGTTTTATGAAAATTGTTTGATGGAAAAATTAATAAATTGTATACAAGTTAAATATTTTTCTGTGATACTTCTTATTTATTATTATTTAATTTGCTTTATTTGGGATATGGTTAAATAGGTGGAAATAGAATGTTTTACATAATTTTTCACTTGCATAAAGAAAAGAATAAAATAAAACTATTATCATTATATCTAACAACTGTTATATACAACGATAGTATTACGTTTAGAATACGATAAACATGATGGGTTTCTGCCTAATAAGTTATTGTGGCTGTTTACAATAACGGCTAAGTGTGCATAATTAAGATTTATTAATTTTTACTTTACAATATTAACTAGTCCTGAATAAATGCATTCCTCTTTTAATCGATACCTGATGTTAACTTATGTAGTTCTTGAGTAGTCCTTTATTTTTAGCTTATAATCTAATGTTTCTGGGGCCGTTGAGAAGATCCAAGGATTAACCTCCTAAGCAAGGTCTACCGTATTATGGCGATCAATCGGTAGATACTGTAGATGTTCCCACCTAAAACATCCATACAATCAAGTCACCAATACATTCACTATTTCAAACTATTACTTTCTCCAATCGCTGAGCCCTCTACTATCAAGCATTAAGTCCAGACCACCCTATAGAACAATTTTTGAACGTTATTTTATCTAACATTGCTAACCCTAATTTTTCTGGTGATTTGCTAACGTCAACAAATCTCTCTAAGGAAGAATATAAAGCCATTTCATCACTGAAAAATAACAAAAATATTGTAATTTTGCCTGCTGACAAAGGTGATGTAACAGTAATCATGAACATTTCAGACTATATTAAAGAAGCCAACCGTCAATTAGAACATGAAGACACTTATCAGTTATTAAAATCTGATATGACAAACCACTTCAATAAAGAAATAACGAAATATTTGAAAGAAATTTCTATTAAAGAGGGATTGCCAAAAGAACTAATTGATATTTTAATAAACATAAATCCTCAAACACCCATTTTCTACCTGTTACCGAAAGTACACAAAACAAAGATATCACCACCTGGCCGTCCCATAGTCGTCTCAATATCATCTCCCACAGAAAGAATATCAGGGTTTGTAGATGTACACCTACAGCAGTTTGTCAAAAATGTACCATCCTACTTGAAAAACACTGATCATTTTACTGAAAGATTAAAAGAAATACCCCAACCTATTGCAACAAATATGACGTTAGTTACGACTGATGTAACTTCCTTATATACTACTATTGACCACAATAAAGGTATGGAAGCTGTGAAAAGATTTCTAAATAAAATACCTGGAAATTCAAAACCAAGCATTAACTTCATCATTGCTCTAATAAATGTTATATTATCTTCCAATTGTTTTCGATTTTAAAACAAATTTTATTTACACAAGAAAGGAACAGCCATGGGTACACGAATGGCCATCATACGCAAATCTTTTAATGGCAAAATTTGAACAAGATTTTATACATTCTCAAACATTTAAACCTTTATTCTGGACTAGATACATAGATGACATTTTTATGTTATGGACTTTAGTAACTTTTAGATTTCTTAAACACATTGACCTCCTTCGATAACAATTTAAAATTTACTTGAAAAATTTCAACAGTCAGTTACATTTCTGGATATTGACGTTTACATCAAGAAAGGTTACTTGAAACACAAAATTAATGTAAAACCTACTAACATTTTTCAATATCTACACTACGACAGTTGTCACCCCTTTATATTTAAAAAGATCAATTCCCAAAAGCTTGGTTACACGAGCAACCAAATTATGCAGTGAGAGGGAAGATCTTAAAAATTACGTTAGTAACATATATGATGCTTTTTTCAACGAAAATATCCTGAGAAACTATTGATTGAAAAGCTACAGCTCAATGAAAGTAACGTTAATAATAATTATGTCAAAAAGAAATATTATGATGAGCCTAAATTAATAACTCAATATCATCCTGGTCTCTACAAAATTAACAACATTTTTAAAGTAGCTTACAAAATTCTTCAAAATTCTCCACTGACAGACTCATTTATAAAAACTATTCCACGTATTGTTTTTAAAAGACCTCCCATCTTAAAGGACATTATATCGAAACCAAAATTACCAGCTGATTCTGATGTGGATACTAAATTTAAAGGAGCACATCCATGTAATAAATCAAGATGCATGGTGTGCAATCAAATACAAGAGTCATCAAAATTCGGAAGTAGTTCAACTAAAAAGGTATACAAAATTATTGGCAATTCGACATGTGATACAAAAAATGTAGTATATCAAATTCAGTGTAAACAATGTCCTAAAGACTCCATTGGCTCTACAACAAATAATTTAAGAATGAGAAGGTCACCGTTATGATTTTAAGCATAATGATGAATCATAATTTTCTTCGTTCCAACAAATAATTAATGTAACTTAACTTTTTGTTCACTTCTTTGACCTTTTTATCATCCAATATATTCAAAACCCTGTTTGACAAATTATCATTGTAATCTTCCAATTATGCAATGATTGTTAATCCTAATTTATCTTTTATTCTTTCCAAATTCTAACTTTTATATTTCTTATTTCCTTCTAAATCATTCAACTTCTTATATATTCTTTAAACTCGAATTCACCAACATAGTTTAACTCTTTCAAAAAACTCCATGTACGTATAAAAGATTATAAACGTAAATAATGAAGTGGAAAGGTTATGGAGCAGTCTCATGAAGCAAGCGCACGAAGCAGTCTCACGAAGCATACTCACATAGCAGTCTCACAAAGTAGTCTCACGAAGCAGTCTCACGAAGCGGTCACACGAAGCGGTCACACGAAGCGGTCTTACCAACAATCTCGCGAAGTAAACAAACGCAGCATGCCAAATAAGCAAGCACATTAAGCAAGCCCACGAAGCAAGCTCATTAAGCAACTTCACGATAAGGTGTCACGAAATAAGCTCACGAAGAAATCTTACGAAGCTTACTCACGGAGTATACTCTCAAAGCAGTCTCACGAAGCGGTCTCAGGAAGCGAGTTTACGAAGCAGTCTTACGAATTAGCTCACGAAGCAGTCTCACCAAACAAGCTCGCGAAGCTTACTCACGAAGCAAGCTAATTAAGCAAGCCTACGAAGCATACTCACAAAGTATACTCACGAAGTATACTATCAAAGCAATCTCACTGAGTATATTCACAAAGCATACTCAATTAGCATATTTACGGAGCATACTCACGAAGCAAGCTCGCGAAGAATACTCACAAAGCAAGCTAATTAACAAGCTCACGAAGCATACATACGAAGCATATTCACGAAGCATACTCACTAATCATACTCACGAAGCATATTCACAAAACCTAATCACGAAGCATACTCACAAAGCATATTCACGAAGCACACTCACAAAGCATACTCACGAAGCATACTCACAAATCATACTCACGAGGCATACTCACAAATAATACTCACGTAGCATACACACAAATCATACTCACAAAGCAAGCTAACGAAATAGTCTCACGAAGCAGTCTCAAGAAGCGGTCTCACGAATCAAGCTTACGAAGCAATCTCACTGAGTATATTCACAAAGCATACTCAATTAGCATATTTACGGAGCATACTCACGAAGCAAGCTCGCGAAGAATACTCACAAAGCAAACTAATTAACAAGCTCACAAAGCATACACACGAAGCATATTCACGAAAGCATACTCACTAATCATACTCACGAAGCATATTCACAAAACATACTCACGAAGCATACTCACAAAGCATGTTCACGAAGCACACTCACAAAGCATACTCACGAAGTATACTCACAAATCATACTCACGAGGCATACTCACAAATCATACTCACGAAGTATACTCACAAATCATACTCACGAGGCATACTCACAAATAATACTCACGTAGCATACACACAAATCATACTCACAAAGCAAGCTAAAGAAATAGTCTCACGAAGCAGTCTCAAGAAGCGGTCTCACGAATCAAGCTCACGAAATAGTCTCACGAAGAAATGTCACGAAGCAGTCTCAAGAAGCGGTCTCACGAATCAAGCTTACGAAGCAGTCTCACGAATAAAGCTCACGATGCAGTCTTAGGAAGCAATTAACTATCTATTGAAAATGATGACAAATCTAATTGAAATCAATGAAAAATCTGTTTTTTTAACCTATGAATAATCTATTGGAAATATTGTCAAATCTGCTTCGAATCAATGTAAAATATACTAGAATTGTATGCAAACCTACTGAGAATCAATGTAAAATCTATTGCTAATGTTCTTATTTCTGATTCGAATAAACTTATAGAACAATTTCAGTCAAATTTACTTAGACTCAATGTAAAATACATTGCCAATGTCATCATATATGCTTCGATTTTGTTAAAGTTATCATCTTTCCATCCTAATTTTGACGTAAAATCTATTGCTAGTGAATCCAAATGAAAATGCTTTGAGTTTATTAAAATTGTCTTATCTTCTATGTAAAATCTGTTGCGAGTGAATTAATATGCAAATGCTTGATTTTGTCAAAATTGTCTTATCTTCTTTGTACAATCTATTTTGAATGAACGCTTGGATTAAAAATGTTTAAGCTTTGAGTGTAACAACATTTTCTTAGCTTCTTTGTGCAGTAATTTTGAGTGAATGCCTCAATCTTGTAAACTTTTGTGCATCAAAAATGTTGATGGATGTGTAAAATTTAAGATTATAAATTATTCCACAACCGTATTTTGGTCTAAATCGATATTTATACCGTCGACCTCCCGAAATATTTTGTATATCATCTACATAAATTGTGATATTAATAAATAATCTTCTTGACTATATCTGATATTTTTTTCTGTGTACTAAGAATACGAATTAAAAAAAATCACGCTAAATAGAACATAAAAAACAAAACTTACGTTAATGTTGTCAATTTTATGAACTTTTACGTTCATGTTGTCAAATTTGTTGTCAAGTTAAACGTTAATGTTGTCAAATCTGTTGTCAATAAATGGATAACTGTTTAATAAAGATGACAAATGTAAACCAGAGCTAATAGAAATATAGTTAAAAAATGGTAAAAGTACTTTACGTACATTAAACAATGCAGAATCAGGTTCAATTACTTTAGATACAGAAGACGAAGAAATTATATAAGATATAGTCAATAATATTGTCTATAGCCGACTGTATATTTATAGATTTAGACCAAAATACAGTTGTGAAATAAGTTATAATCTTAAATTCTATACATATAACAACATTTTTGATGTACTCAATTTTACAAGATTGAAGCATTCATTCAAAATATATTTTACAAATAAGCTTAGAAAATTTTGTTACACTCGAATCTAAAACATTTTTAATCCAAGCGTTCATTCAAAATAGATTGTACAAAGAAGATAAGACAATTTTGACAAAATCGAAGCATTTGCATATTAATTCACTCGCAACAGATTTTACATAGAAGATAAGACAATTTTAATAAACTCAAAGCATTTTCATTTGGATTCACTAGCAATAGATTTTACATCAAAATTATGATGGACAGATGACAATTTTAACAAAATCGAAGCATATATGATGACATTGGCAATGGAGTTTACATTGAGTCTAAGTAGATTTGACTGAAATTGTTATAGATTAAGTTTATTCGAAGCAGAAATAAGAAACATTAGCAATAGATTTTACATTGATTCTAAGTAGGTTTGCATACAATTCTAGTATATTTTACATTAATTCGAAGCAGATTTTGACAATATTTCCAATAGATTATTCATAGGTTAAAAAAAACACAGATTTTTCATTGATTTCAAACAGATTTGTCATCATTTTCAATAGATAGTTAATTGCTTCCTAAGACTGCATCGTGAGCTTTATTCGTGAGAATGCTTCGTAAGCTTAATTCGTGAGACCGCTTCTTGAGACTGCTTCGTGACATTTCTTCGTGAGACTATTTAGTGAGCTTGATTCGTGAGACCGCTTCTTGAGACTGCTTCGTGAGACTATTTCTTTAGCTTGCTTTGTGAGTATGATTTGTGTGTATGCCTCGTGAGTATGATTTGTGAGTATGCTTCGTGAGTATGATTTGTGAGTATGCCTCGTGAGTATGATTTGTGAGTATACTTCGTGAGTATGCTTTGTGAGTGTGCTTCGTGAATATGTTTTGTGAGTATGCTTCGTGAGTATGTTTTGTGAATATGCTTCGTGAGTATGATTAGTGAGTATGCTTCGTGAATATGCTTCGTGTGTATGCTTCGTGAGCTTGTTAATTAGCTTGCTTTGTGAGTATTCTTCGCGAGCTTACTTCGTGAGACTGCTTCGTAAACTTGTTTAAGAGCTTGCTTAATGAGACTGCTTCGTGAGCTTATTTAATGAGCTTGCTTAATGCGCTTATTTCGTGAGCTTGTTTAATGTGCTTTCTTAATGAGCTTGCTTCGTGTGTACGGTTCGTGAGCTTGCTACGTGAGCTTGTTTAATGAACTTGCTTCGTGAGACTGCTCTATGACCTTGCTTCTTCATTATTTCCCGATTATAATTTTTTCTATGTAAATGGAATTCTTGAAAGAGTTGTACGATATTGGTGAATTCGAGTTAAAAAGAATATAAGAAGTTAAATGATTTAGAAGAAAATGAGAAATATCAAATTTTGAATTTGAAAAGAATTAAAGATATATTTGGATTAAAAATCATTGCAGAATTGGTAGATTACAAAGTTCATTAATATATTGGATGACAAAAAAAACCAACGAAATTAACAAAAAAAAGATAACTTACATTTAATATTTGTTGGAAAGAAGAAAATAAAAGAAAAAGAATGTAATATAATTAATATTGTAGAATAAAGATTTTTCAAAGGGTTTCGAAGATTGTTTTCGTTTTTTCATATCAAATTTGACAACATTTGTAATGGATAGTTCATTGATTAGCAGAATATATTACAACATTACTAATAGATGTTTTATTAAAACAGCTTAAGTAAATAGAAGAAACATTACAACAGTTATAGATTCGGTTATTTTATCATTGAGCTTTACTGTTTGATTTTACAGATTCTTTTATTGTCATTTAAACACTATTTTAAATTGATTTTCGGACTGTCCCAAAAGTGCGCTAGGAACCCCAAATTCATATCTACTCGTACTTACATATATATATATATATATATATATATATATATATATATATATATATATATATCAAGTATAATAATTGTTGTAATAGAGCAATTCTGCGTTTATACACCCGAAGTTAATATATATATGTTCACTATGTCTCGTGAACCCTGAAAGTTTTTATTGGTTTTAAAAACTTTTTTTGTCTCCAGTTGAGTAGAATAATATTAAGGGGAGTGGGAAGGCCCTATACCGACCATGTTAAATTCTACAAATGTAGGTATACACGTTTCTCAGGAACCATTAAAACTATAGGCCTACAATTTTCTGTGTGTATTTTTATGATATTTATCTAACTACAGAAGCACAATGGTAAAAATTAAAAATAAATTAATAGATAATTTAGATTTTTTTTAAAAAGTTATTTAAAATTTCTAGTTTTTTTTTAGAAAAATATTTTTTTGAAGCTAGTGTGTTGTGCTACACTATCTATTCTGCTTCCATGGTTAGGTAATTAGGTGTTTTATAAGTGGAAAAAAATTGGTTGCCATACCTCCATTGGTTTTTGAGAAAAATGTACCTTTGTTTAAAAAAACACAGTTTTTCGGGAAACGGCGGTTATATTTAAAACTAGGTACTGTACTTACTTTAGCTAGCTTAGAACATCCCAGCACCATAGGCAGGGCCATCAGCATGCTCCTGATCCTCCTCTAGAACCAGTCTTCTCTTTTTTCTAGCTGTTCTGGCTTCCTTGGTCATTAGTTGTGCAGCTTTGTCGGCTTTCTTGAGTCGCAAAACATCAAAACCACGAAGCGCGAGCACTAATTTTTTACTCAAAGTTAGGCCTAATTCATTGTAGATATCCAACATACTGGCAAATCGATCATTGAAACTTAGAACTGCATCCAACACACCTAACTTCAAAGTGTTCAGTCTCACAAACACATTTTTGAGGACTTTATTCCACACTACGTTATTAAAACTTTCGTTAGGATTTTGAGTTTTTTGGTGAAGGCACTTTTTTAGAAGTTCGGGGTTTGCTAAATCCTTATAAATTTGTTTAATTGTGGCCATTATGTCACTTGGTAAAAATACTGCATCAGTAACAACACAGGTTGTACTATATGAAAGTTTGTTCACAGTGTGGAGTAAAATTTCATGCCAAAAGCGCCGGTAGTTACTTCGTAAATAATTTTTTTTGCGTACTTAGGATAATCTTGCAACAAAAAGTGTTATATTTTCTGAAACTGTACAAGTCTGAGTAACATAAAATGAAAAAAAAAACAGAAAACAAAAAAAAAATTAAATTTTTTGCCTTCCCGCTCCCCTTAATAAATTTACTGATAATCAAAGAACAGTTCAACGGTTTCCATGAATTTACGGTTTTATAACGTAACTATTCGTATAAATAAAACATCCTTATGAAAAAAAGGTTTAATCATATTTTTTATGTTTTTACAAATATCCGGGTGAACGTAAGAAGTATCCCAGACAATTTAATAGTTTAAGAATGTTCCTAAGTTTTTTTACTCAAAATAAAAAAATGTTTTAGACCTCAATTTATTAAATAAAAAATTGTCAAAAACAAACAGCGTAAATTTCCATACTCGCCCACACGATTAATAGTTTAGAACATTTATAACACTAAAATTGTAACGCATTATGAAATACATAAATGAATGATTTGAAATGCTCACCTGATATGTTGTCAAGCAGGTGTACTGATGAAACGTCTTTACTTAAATACTGCTTGAATGAATAACAAACCCAAGATGAAAGTAATTATCGATTACAGTTTTACAACAGTTGTATGCACGGTTGTATTGTTTTATTCTAATTATCGTAAGAAACAGGTAATTTGTTTTGTAATACTAGTCACTGAATCACTATTGAATACAATAGATTGTGCTTGTTTATTTCGGTGATAATACTTGTATTGATGTAGTGTCTCAATGTATAATTGCTTAATTAATAATATTAAGTAGCATATAATAAAACAATATTAAGGGTGTTTAATTTATAAATTTATACTAAATATACTTCAATACAGCTTCAACTGTATTATATTCAATTTCATGTAAACTAATTTTATTCAAAAAAATACATTATAAATTTATAACAGGCCCCATGCACTACAAAAATTGCACGCGGGGAAAAATAAATATTACAAATATTAGCAGCCGGTGTACATGTTCACTCTGTCGTTATGTTTAGTGTCAACATCTCACACACGAAGAGTTATACTAATATACAAACAGTCTATATACTAATATACAATCTACTTTGATATTCATATATAAATAAATAAATATATATTTTAACATTAATTATAATTTACATCTGTATAAATATATACCCTCTACTGCTATATAATGTAACTACAGCAAATAGAAATTGCATACTAGCAATACAATTCATTAGAACATGCAAATAAAATGCAAGAATTGTAATTAGTAATAGTATAATAAATTGGCAATTTTAACAGAAAAATAAAACTTACAAGTACTTACAATTACGACATAAATCACAACGATAACAGTTCATTGTAACATATTATATTACAGGGATATCATAAAATCAATTGAGCAAACAATACACTTTCAAAAAGATAACAAAATTAACAACATTATAGATTGAACTATACATGATAATAATAACATATCTATACACATCTACGTATGCACACGTGTACTATATAGTCGATAGGCAAACAGAGGAAAATATTTAGGGATTTTAAAATTTAAAAGCTTAAGAAATCAAATTTCAGTAAAATAGATTGCCATTTTCAGTAATAATCTTTTGTAAGACTAATATTCAAATAAAAATATAGCGAATACAAACATTGTGCAGCTTCTGTAGTTTTACTATTAGACTCACATTTAAAGCACAGGCAGTTGTCTAATAAAAAAATATGGCTTAAAACAATATGTTTTAAATTGGTAAGGACATTGATTCACTTTTTCATGTATATAATAACCTTGCGCAGACCAAGATAAAGTACAAGTAATTTTCAATTGTAGGTTAATAACAGACTTTTAAAACATAAGTTTCTCCCTGTTTGTTGCTACAGGTAAATTGTTATTAATATCTACATTAGGCAAGATAAGTGAGATAGACGTCTATGACTATTGGTTTACACTTAACAACGTCAAGATTAAATCCTTGCACAAAAAACATCTATAAGTCTGCGTTTAATAGTCCAACAGTTTTATTAATTATTTGTAAATTACAATGAATATAAATCTGCTTGTCATCAACGTATAACTTGACTTTAATAAACATACTTGGCTCACATACCCTAATAATATAAATTGAGAATAGCATTACTAGTAATGTGCGGGACATAAAGAGAAACACCATAGTGTCCTTCATAATCGGAAATTTATACATAGTGGACAAATTTTATGGGTAAAATTATGGAAATAACCCTACTTACAGGTAACAGATGTTTATTCCGATATAACATTCTTTAATCTAAATACTAAATGTTTAATACTTATGTAAATAACATGTTTTAACATAAGATTCAAGTGAATGAATCATCATGAGCTCTAAAGTTACATATATTAATAAAATCAATTACAATGTTGGCATCGTAATGAAATTAGAAATTATCATACTACCAATACAGTTTATAAAATAACTATCATATCCAAATTTTGCTGCTGATTGAACATTTGAAATTGCACATAAAATCAAATCAAACAAAAATGCTATTTTTACATTTTACCCGTTTGAAATGAGGATATAATATATAAACGTAGGCTATACCTTTTCAGGATTAAAGTGCCCGAAAAAATTTAAAGTGCTGGCCACTCTACCATAGCATCACGAAGACCTATCCATCTGTCCGGGAAGGTTAGATCTTAGAATGCTCGGAAAAACACATTTTTATGTGGTAGAGCATCGCCCTGTTGAAATACAGGATCGTAAGCACCTTGTACGAACTCATTTATTGCTGGAACAATGCTGCTCCGTAACATGTCTAAGTATTTAACGCCAGTTAAAATGTCATCAGTAAATAATCGCCCAACTACTGAATTCCCCAAAATTCCGGCCCATACATTTAAATTTTAGAGCTATTGCGTATGACCTTCAACCATCCAGTGGGGGTTAACATTAGTAAAATAACGGCAGTTGTCCCGATTGACTGTTCCATGCAGCAAATATGAAGCTTCATCCGTAATACATATCTGTAATATTAAATTATTATTTTCTTCATTCTACTAAAACATTTCCTCGCAAAACTGAAGTCTATGGTCAGAATCGTCTACATTTAGTTCCTGATTCAGCTATACTGTTTATGGGTGGAACTTGTGATGCTTTAAGACTTTATTTACAGTATCTATTGAAATTCCAACATAAAATGCAGTGAAACGCAGTAAGTCATATGGGTTTGTGGCATTATTTGCCAAAACTTGAATTTGAACGTCTTCTGTCGTAATGGCAGAGTGCCCTGATCGTGGAGCATCGTTGACACTGAACACTGTTGATAATTTTTCAACTAAACGCCTAATGTATGTCCTGTCTACTGGGCTACCTGGATGGGTAGCATTTAGCAAAACGTACTGCTTCACGAACATTTCTTCTAGCTTCACCATAAAACAATATAATCTCTATTTTATTTTCATTTAACCGAGCCTACCACATTAACTAGACTCAATGCGTCTCACATACTACAGTAATGCGTATTTGCGTTGCTAATCGTTGTATAAGCTGATTCTCAGTATAAGCCGTCGCGAAATCTCGCCTCTTTCCGGTTGTACATCCGATTTGTTCTTCGGCACGGCGTACGATTATTCTCTATGTTTTTACGAGATCACTATAAAAGCCAATGGCGCATTGTAGCAAATACAACGGTTATCGCAAGATAACCAGATAAAGCAACGTTGGGCGTGGCTACTGCTTGGATGGGTGACCGTTAAGCGATCTTGTCCTTGCAAACAGCTTGCCTGCCCGGCCATTGGTGGTGTTTCGGAAGTCACCTTTAAGCCGTTGGTCCCCAGATTAAGAATTAGAGAGGGCTTCTTAGCCCTAACTTCGCCTGGTAAATAAGATATTTTTACTTTACTTTAAATTTACCTTATATATTGTTGAAGTTCTGTGTCACAGTGTGAACACTTGTTAGTTTAAATCGTGAAGGTAAAGAATTAGGGATGAAGTAAAGATGAGCAATGATATTGTGAAAACACTAGAATGGCCACTCGACTGTTGAATTCAATCGATTATTCCATCAGAAGTTATTCCCCCGTTACAGCTGGCAACACCGTTCTCCAATCCGTGCTTCATATTTATCATAATATAACAGCCATTGGTATTGCTAGAACGTCCTACTGGAATTCGGTCGGACACAACAACGTAATAAATGCCATGTTATTCAAGGTCTTGATATGTATGTTGTTGTTGGACTTGTTTTAGTAAGTAAGTATCTGCCTAAGTCCACAAAACAACTAGTAGGTGAATATTACATCTGCCTTGCAACAAGTTAAATGTATTTACGAGTAAAACTGCGGGAGTTTTATAAACAATTATAACTTTAAATAGCCATGCAAACCTCGATGACTTAAGGACAAGATCGAAGATTCCTACTACCTGATCAAACCTGAAATCTTACAAAATGTGAGACGCAGTTTTGAATCCAGGCTTTACTTTTTTCATGAATTAAATGGTAGTCATTTCGAGCATCTCATCTAAGTGAAATTTAAGTAAGATTTCAACACTTGTAACATTTAATTTCGTTGAACAATTATCCACAAACAATGGGGTTGTATACAATGATTCAAAAATTTTATTATTTTGCCACAAAACTTGATGGAGTAACTTTAGAGACCTCTTGTTTGTGCCATTCTTCTTTTATAAGTTTAAAATAAGTTTTAACTTGCTAGAGGTTTCTATTTTAGCATTTTTACTTAACCACAAAACATCCCATTTTGAAGGCGGAGTAAAAAGGTTTCATGCATAAAAAACTTTTTATTTGGTCATAGCCTACAAACAGCCCCAAAGTAAATCACTCCATCTATATATTTGGAAGAATGTTAATAAGCAGGGGGTGGGACTTTTAAGACAGCCAGTATTTTTGTAACTATAGGAACATCACAATATCATCTGCCTGAATTTATAAAGGATGTGTTAAATTTCAATGGAGGGATAAATTAATTTGGATGAAAAAGAAAACTGCCTCCAACCGAATTAAATGGTCTACCAAACCATTGAAAACTCCAAATTTTACCTGTTTCAAAAAGACAGAGGACCTATTATTCACACAGATGGAAAACAAAGAGTGCATTGTTTGCTATATTGCCTAGTGTGATTTAGAGACTATGAAATGATATATGTGAATGCAGGGCGTGATTTATTGGCCTTTTCATACTGCGTAAACTATTCATAAGAATGTTCTCTCAATAGACACATTACTGTGCACAGAGATCAAGCTTACAAATCATTATAAATTTCTTCTATAGAGTCTATCTAATAGTTAGAATATTAGTTCATAATGAACTTATTGTAATATACAAATCTGCTAAAATACCACTTTGGGTTATTGTCCCCATAAATATTGTAGGTTCATTAGACCATAAGTCACAAGGAATTAAGGAAAATCTTTCAGGTATGGAACCTATCATTATGCGAACAATAAGATTTGTATGTTCCAAATTTAATGTTAATTTTTTACGAAAGAGAATTAGTGGAAAGTCGCATATATGCAATGTTTAAATTGACACTCTCTTGTATTAACTTTGATGATCACTAATTCAAAAATATCAAAGCTGTCTCAGAATGTGTGAGAAACCAAATTTTAAAATATATTCCGCACTGACCAAAGGTGCTCATAGCTCGCTTTATACGCACATTGTCAAGTAATATACAAACATAACAGAGATAGTGCATAATACAAATACAAATAAATTACCTAGAAGTACCTCAATTGTAAATATAACTTTTAATAAAGTGCACATAAACTAGTTATGATTGTTACTATAATAGGAAACATGGAGTCTCCGCCGAGAGAGACATTATATCTAACAGTGTACAGAGCGTTTATACCCTACGTAATACAAGGTAAGGGTACTCCTCACAACGTGTAGTGTAACAGTATTTACTGAGGTTGTATGCAAATTTCAAATCTGTAACTCATTTCATTCTCAAGATGTCTTGTGGGTAGGTAGACGAACATACAATTACATAGAACGGAAATTTACACAAAAATTACACTAAACCAAATTTCACGGTTGTTGGACATGCATCATCATGAATGAAATTCTTGTTTTTGTATGAATGCATTTTCATGCAAAGTTTTAAGTTAAGTTAATGTTGAAATAATAAAAGTATCGCTGAGCTATGGAAGGTAATGCAACGCAAAGTGGGCCACAATAAAATATTTTTATCGACTTTTTACATTGACTTCCCGTTCTATTTTTTACTAGTTTTACTCCATAAATAAACATGGAAAAAGATGTGACATGTCTTAAGCTTTTCTGATTTTACTCAGTTTGTTAACAAGTTTATTATTCGTTGCCGTCATGATCTGACAGACAGACGCAATTGAAATTTCTCTACCCCACGAGTCGGCTAAAGCTCAAACAATGATATTTTATGAAGTGAAATTAGTTATGCTACGTTTGTTTGTAGAAATCTACCATATTTAGAAATCGATTTATTCTTCATTTTCTCATTTCAATCATGGATATTCCCAAAACCAATGTAAAATTATTCGATAACGCTCAGCCAAATCTCATGGAGTGACGTGTGCCATCATTGTGCTCAGTTTCCTTATATCAAGTCTTCATGCATATTTTCAATTGATCAATCTTAATCTGTTGTGATATCGTGCGGACAGACAGACAGTCAGATATTAAATTTCTCAAGACTCTCGAGTGATAGGCTTCGCTAAAACTAGGCCAATTAGGAATTTATTAGAAATATAAATAAGCACAATAAAGTTAAATGTACTGCTGCAAATAATTTCACGTTTTTATATACATTCATTATATCTTCTCAGCTGTTTAAATATACTTGGTTTTCTCTGCACTGTTACATAGTAGAATGAACAAAGCAACACAAGACTACACGGGCCACTGTATATTTTTGCTCTGTTTTGTTAAATCCTACGTATAACAGTTATATATATTTAACTTTTATATATATAAAACAGTTATATATTACGCTTAAAAAAACCATAAGTCTACTCTAAATATGTCCCTGTTTACTTTTTTTTACACCATCACACATGTTTCATGGACTATGAAATCTCTCCAAAATGATCACTTTAGGCGATACCTAATTTACTCGTAGTGTTAAAAAGTAAATACTATGGAAATTGTAATACATATTAGTTTGTAATATCTAACGATTTAATCAACAAGTTTTATCTATGAGTAGTATTTTCGTTATTTGTGTACAGGTAATAAAAATTAGATATCGATAGATGAGATATAAAGTGTCATATTTTTGTCGTTTCTACATAAAATTTAGTCATTGAAAAATATAAACGGCCGCCATTTTAAAAAGTAGTAAAGATATTTATTCATCTTTTACAAAGTGTTACATTAAAATTATACCAACAGTCATGCAAAGTTTACATTACTGTAATTGTGAAATACTCATAAATACATATACTTGTATAATGAGTTATATTTATTGCAGTTGTTTTTATTTCTTACATGAAAAAATTATATTTATATATCCAAGAGGTACTAAAGCAATGTGATATAATAAGAATGCATGCTGAAAAAATATTAAATTAAATTTATTACTGTAAATAACAATATATATATATATATATATATATAATAATATATATATATATATATAATCTTTATAGTGTCAGATTATGATTTTGTTAATTTTCAAATGTTTGTACACACACACACACACACACACACACACACACACACACACACACACACACTACACACACACTGCACACACACACACACACAACACACACACACACACACACACACACATATATATATATATATTATAAACATTTGAAAAGTAACAAAATCATCATCTGACATTATCAAAACTACTTAAAGACTAACAAAAACGTTTTAGAAAAACATTGCAGAGTAAAAATGTGTTTAACTTTTGTCCAAGTAATACGGTATTATTGAGATTAATAATTAAGTTTTACAGAATAATCATTGCGTTATTTTGAAAGGACATTGCAGTACCTTTAACAGTAATTTGTATTATAATAAGCCGGTGGAATGTTTGTAAAAAGCCTCCGAAGGAACGTCAACCTCTTCCACCATCTCGGAGGGCACTACTTTATTTTAAGGGAAAAGAGGCTCCCACAGGTCTAGGCATCATAAACCTGTGGTACGGAGAAACCCTTAAAAATTTACTTATTTACTAAACAATTACTTTTCTTAGACTTAAACTAGCTTGAATGACATTTTCCCTTTAAGTTTCAATCACAAGTACATGTTTAATTGACATTTCGTTTGCGTATTTAAGATATACACCCGTACTTAGATGTTAAATTAGATTTATAAAATGTGCTTTTTACTATCTGTGTGGTCCTCTACTGACCAAAAAATCATTCGTTAAACATATACTGTGGCGGTTGTACATTAATGATGTTCTGACTGTTGTAAAGTCGGTACATTACACGTGAAGGTATTAACAATGTATTCTGTATCTAGAGAAGTATAATAGTTTAACAACGTGTACTGTAGCTAGAAGTGTATTATATCCCTATCACTTTGACCGTTTCCTTCAGCTCTTTAATTTTTTAAAATTATATTTAAATTTATTTATTTGTACCTATTTAGCATTGAAAGATGGAGAGAGAGAGAGAGAGAGAGTGTGTGTGCGGGGGTGATAGAGAGATTGTATTTTTTAGAAAATACTGTTTATTTTCTTTTAATATAATTTTTTAAATTATTTTATTCTAATTATTATTACTGTTATAACTGTCGACGCCATCCGCAGTTCTTAAATCCATAAATTAGAACAGTCCTAACGTTCAGAAAATCCCTTCACTTTGTTCGCTTGACTAAGATAGATATTAAATACCAGCTATTGTATACGTTAAGATATATATTTTGTTTAATGTTAAACGCAGCAAAAATCACCAGTCAGCCAGTGAGGCCGACCCCTGTTCCTTATTTATAAAGATTTTGTATAACGAAATCGTTAAAGATCAACTCAAGATCACCGTCTCCGATAAATATCGAGCACCGACAATCGCTCCTACCAATCGCTCCTCCCTCATTTACAAATCTATTATACTTCTCCATACTCATGTTGACACGACATTAGTTCCCTTTAGTAGTAGACCTCGCGCGGATATGGCGCTAACATGGCTCTTTATGGGAGGGGAGAAATTCCCTCAATTTGCTGGAGAAATCCCCTCATGTGCGGGAGAAATTCCCTCCTCACACTCTTATCCTATGAAAATGTTCCAAATTCTGTCGAAATTATCGTGTTTTTCGGTAAAATCGGTGATTTGGGGTGTCAAAATCGGTGTTTTTCGGTAAAATCGTGATTTGTTGGGTCCTCACACTCCCCGTGAGGAGAAAACGAGGGACGGAGGGAATTCCAATATGGCGGCGAGGGCGGGAAAAAATTGGCGGGAACAGGGGAACCTAACCTCACTTTCTTGGTTTCCCGCGTATTCAATATGGCGGCGCCCATGATGAATT
Source organism: Homalodisca vitripennis (assembly GCF_021130785.1). Taxonomy (NCBI): domain Eukaryota; kingdom Metazoa; phylum Arthropoda; class Insecta; order Hemiptera; family Cicadellidae; genus Homalodisca; species Homalodisca vitripennis. The sequence goes on along the minus strand of NW_025783304.1, from coordinate 934 downwards.
GGCGGGAACAGGAGAACCTAACCTCACTTTCTTAGATGGCTGCGCCCCAGTTGGCGGGAACTGGGGAACATAACCTCAATTGTGAAATTGGCGGGAAGGTAAACTAAACAAGAGAAATAAAGACGAATCGTACCTTATTGTGTGATAATTTAGAGCTGAGCATAGGGTTCCAGGAGTATTAAAATAAAACATTTTTGGGTAAACAACTAATTTATTATACTATTTCTAAACAACCTATTCATCATTGGCAACTCTTCACTCAAACCGCCCACACAGATAGCAATATGTGGTGTTGACGTCATCAGAGGAAGTCTGTAACATAAATACGACCTGAGTTTAGCCAGCTATGAACAAGAAAATCTCGCGCTTCCCCACTTGGTTGGAATAAGCGCGTCCTTGATGTGGATGTAAATAGTATCTAAGCGGCTCTGATTGGTGGAACCCTGAGAGGCCGGCACTCCTTCCTCATCTCTCCCGTCAGATCCGTGCGGGAGGTCAGGGAGATAGGAACGTGTAGTCGCTCTGAGTTTTTAACACAATTTATTTAAACAATTACGATCTATTGATATTACTGGAGTAAAATATTTCAATCTAATACCGTTAAAATATTTTTACTAATATTTATTTTAATCACCGTTAATCACCAATCTTGTAATTATTTTCTTAACTAAATAGAAATTATCGTTACTAGTAGCAGTTAAGCTTTTTAAACATTTAGTTTCTTTTTTTAAAGTAATATCGTTTTGTATTCTATATTCCTTGTTTTAAACATGTCGTACGAAAAAAATTGAAGTAGATTTGAACCCCTATATAGGATATGGGTTGGTCCTGTAAAAATTTAGGAAGGAACGAGACCTTGTGAGAAAAATTTTGGGTTAGGTACTAGACCACTTTAAATTCAATCCCGTCCCCCAAAACATTAATGAAATCGATT
>NW_025783303.1:0-29207 GCF_021130785.1 Homalodisca vitripennis | reverse complement strand
CGTAGATGCCCTACTTTTACAATTTTTTTCTTTTTTTCTTAAAATAGTAAAAACTCATAAATTAATGCAAGCCCATAAATATAATTAATGGTTAGAATAGTTTCGTATTAAAATAGAAATATTGTGTGTGTTAAATTAAAAGTATCAATGTAAAAATATAGACATGCTCAATAAATGACATTCAATAACATGTTTGTAGATAATTCAAGAATTTGAAAAGTTATTTTAATCCTGTTAGTTTTATAAATAATATTGTACTCAAATTCGCTATCGTAGTATTTGACATTGTTAAATTTGGTTTTTATTCACTTATTTTGTAAGCGCTAGCAAATAACTTAAATCGTGGAAGTACATTCACAACTTCTACTCTTCACTTGACACATCAATAATGATAATATCTCAATCGATTTGGTGCTTAGATACGTATATTTCTTTAATAAGTAGTAAAATCCGTCAACTCTACAGATAAAGATATAAAAACACATATTTAACGACAACTAGACTTCAACAGGAGCTGTTCGTTTTCTGGCAATGACACTTTAAACGTGTTTTAACATCAATGGGTCGACGTAATAGTACAATAAAATAATAAAAAATATAAAAATAAAAATCTTGATTGGACTCTCGTAATAAAATACGAAATGATACTATCTCCCAATACAAAAATTAAACTACACGAACTCACATACGCTGGGCTCAAAATTAAGAAATCAAAAGTATTAAGATATGACCACTCAGACAATCCATCAGCTGTTCGTGCGGCTAAACACTTTGAAAGTGGTTTTCCTGCTCGGACGAAGAAAATATTGTCTTCTTAGTGAAAAAAGTAAAAACCGAAAAAAACTGTGACTGAAACTCGTGAGAATCGCAGGTAGGACACATTCATTAATTTTTAACTTCTACATTTTTAAATTTTATAGAGTTTAAAGTGTGGTTAGCGTTGGATTTTAAACTTCTTACTTGAAATATTAGTATATAGAGTAATACAGAGTGGGGCACACTATCACACACAGTAGCCAAGTAATACAATACATTTTTTCTTAAACCCCTTAGTTTTTCTCGATTAAACTATATACAGGTTTTTAAAACTTAACAGGTTCGATAGGTAGAAGTTGTGTTTAAAATATGTTCAAGATATCTGTTCAATGTTAATAATAATAATTACTAATAATTACTTCATGCAAGAATACTTGTAGCATGGAAAAACACTGTACTCCTTCAAACTTATGGTAGTAAAAAAACACGATTCTTGTTTGTAAAACCGTTTTTGCATATCTTGAAATTCTGTAAGTATATAATGTTTGTGTATTAGGTAAAACACTTCATAGGCATAGATGTCCAGTGTATATGGAGAGTTGTCAAGTTTCTGGGGTGGTTCGTGAAACATAAAAATTGAGGTAAGGACGTGAATGAACTTGGTGTGAAATATATCACTGTCGTCATAAGAGAGCGAGATAGTACAAAAATTTAGGTCCAGGTAGATATAATATTGATGGCAAAACCATCTCAGCATTCAAAAGTACTCTGTGTCAAGGTCAGACTTGCTAAAACTAACGTTAATGAGGCCGTCTCTTACAGTACAATAAGGGCCGCCATGTCCAAAACACTGGTTCGTATAACACTAAGAGATAACATTTTGGTCCGCTAATATATCCGGTGTTTTATAATATATTAGTCCTTTATCTTTTTTATTTCATCCCAAGTTTATCTGAATTGCATTTGTGATTAATCACGAACTGAAAACTGAATATTATATTAGCGTTATGCATAATATACATGACATAAGTAAATAGACATTGTTGAATAAAAATATGGATAAAGTTAAAGTAATTTTGTTTTGATTTCTTTTATGTGTAATTTTATTGTTAGAAACTCACTCTCCATAAGTAATAGGCCTTTTCTGTGTAATACTAGACCCATGCATTTAATGAGTTAAAGATTCAAATTTTTACAATGGCATAGAGCTTGAGTTCTTGAAGAATTGACAGGATATATTCAAGAATGTAGTAATTTCGGAAAAATTTATATAAGTATTATACTATTAGGAACTATATATATATATATATATATATATATATATATACAGGGTGTAACTGAAATACACCGACAAACTTCAGGAGGTTGTTCCTGAGATCAAAACGAACCAAAAAGTTCCTATAAATGTATGTCCTAAAATGCATCGTTTTCCGTCTGTCCGTCTGTTTGTGTTTATTACATTAAATTTTTTTTTCTAAACAACCATTAAAGGTACAAAGTTAAACTTTTCAACATATGCTAATCTAGTAAAGAAAATTTTTACTTAACAAAATTCAAAATGGCGGCTAGTTAAAATCTTTGATGGTGAATTTCTCAAAAACTACTTCCTGTATAAAAAATTTACTATAATATAAAAAAATATAAACTTATTTATAAAACGAACGGTACCTCATTTTTTGAAATCGCCCAAGAAATAAAAAAGTTATGGCAATTTTCTTAACCTAGTAACATATCACATTTACAAGTTTTTTTTCTTGTTTCAAAAGTTAATGTAAGTATTTAGGCAGTTATAAAAATAAAACGATATTTTGGGTTAAAAAACTTTAAAACATGATAATTAGTATTAAATTTTAAAAATCGACATTGTAACAAGCAATCTACATGACTCAACTTTCATGGTTTAAACAGCTGAATATGTTTTCATGTTGAGACATAGCTGATTAGAACAACAATGAATTTAGATAAGTAAGTCATTTCCTTGTTTATTTTTGACAAGATATGATCTGTTACTTTCACTTGTAGAAACATTATTAGTGCTCTTATTCTATTGAAGATGGCAGGTTACCCATTTAGCCATCAAGCTGACATGATATTTATGTATGGAAAAGCTAACGGTAATAGTCGCCTAGCATCCCGCCTGTATTACGAATCATTTAAAAATCAACAACAACCTACTCATTCAACATTTGCTGCTGTTTTCAACCGACTTTATGAGACTGGCACTTTGTTACCTTCTTCTGCAGACCGAGGTTTACAGAGACAGCGTAGAAAACTCCTGATTTGGAAGAAAACATCTTACAGCGAGTAGAGGAAGATCCAGGCGTAAGTACTAGGCAGTTAGGAGCAATACTCAACGTAGACCACATGACAGTATGGCGAGTTCTACATGAGCAGATGTTATATCCGTACCATTATCAGCGTGTACAAGCCCTTGGTCCAGCTGACTTTACATTACGTTTACAGTTTTGCCAATGGTTTTATCAGCAAGCTAACAACCCTGGTTTTACATCATTAGTTGTGTATACAGATGAAGCTTGTTTTAATCGAGATGGAATAACCAACTACCACAATATGCATCAATGGGCTGATGAAAACCCACAAGCCATTCATGAAGGGAGACATCAACAGCAGTTTAAAATAAATGTTTGGGCAGGCATCATTGGAGACTGTTTATTAGGTCCTTTTGTATTACCTGACATACTAAATGGTGAAAACTACAGACATTTCTTACAACACGAATTGCCTGAAATTTTAGATGATGTTCCCTTGGGTGTGAGAGAGCACTGTTGGTTCATGCATGATGGAGCTCCCGCGCATTTCAGACTAGATGTCAGGCAATTTCTGGACCAAACTTATGGGGAAAGATGGATAGGCAGAGGGGGACCTGTATCATGGCCGCCTCGGTCGCCAGATCTAAATCCAATCGATTTCTTCCTTTGGGGCCATTTGAAAACTCTAGTTTATGAAAGACCAGTTAATACCAGGGATGACCTTTTACAGCGTATCACTGCAGCCTGTAACACTGTAAGGAATACACCAGGAATACTTGAAAGAACTCGGCAATCAATGACCAGAAGTGTTAATGCACGCATCGCATCAAATGGAAGGCATATTGAACATTTGTTGTAAAGTGATCCCTAATATTTTGAAATAAATGTTGCTCTGTTAAGTTATTCCGTATTTCTTAATAATGACAGCTTAAAACTCTTTTGTTTAATGTGAGATATTTTTGTTTAATGTGAGATATTTTTGTTGAATGTTCTAAACAATTGTAGGCTACTGTAGTTTTTTTGAAACAAGAAAAAAACTTGTAAATGTGATATGTTACTAGGTTAAGAAAAATGCCATAACTTTTTTATTTCTTGAGCGATTTCAAAAAAATGAGGTACCTTTCGTTTTATTAATAAATTTATATTTTTTTTATATTCTAGTAAATTTTTTATACAGGAAGTAGTTTTTGAGAAATTCACCATCAAAGATTTTAACTAGCCGCCATTATGAATTTTGTTGAGTAAAAAATTTTAAATTTTTTTAAAATTAACAATCTTTACTAGATTAGCATATGTTGAAAAGTTTAACTTAGTATCTTTAATGGTTGTTTAAAAAAAAATTTAATGTAATAAACACAAACAGACGGACAGACGGAAAACGATGCATTTTAGGACATACATTTATAGGAACTTTTTGGTTCGTTTTGACCTCAGGAACAACCTCCTGAAGTTTGTCGGTGTATTTTAGTTACACCCTGTATATATATATATACAGGGTGAGTCAGAAATATGGTAAAATATTTTAAGACGTGATTGTAGAGCTAAAAATAAGAAAAAATGATATATAAAGGTAGGTCCGGAAACGCTCCATTACTGAGTAATGGCTGGCGAAAGATTTTGCTTTGTTTTCAGTTCACCTGGTGAAATTAAGTGATTCTGAAAGGTTTTGTTCTTACTTTTTAACTCAAATAAGACGGTTGTATAAATGAAATCACCTGAAAAATCAAATAAAACCACTCTAGAGGTTGTAGTGTGAATAGTTTTTGAGAAAAAGTATGAAATTAGCAAAAAATCTAATAACAAAAATACCGTCTTAAATGTTTGATGTCCAATAACATTGTTAAATGACCATTAAACATATTTTTTTTCCCAAAACAGATTGTAGAGAATTTAATTTTGAAAACAACCATGATAAACAAAGTTAACTAAATGTGTAAAAAAGGTATGATATTGACTCTTCACGTATCACGCTACACAGCAAACTTTTGCTGTTTTATAATAAGGAATGAGTATCTGATTGTTAAACAGCTGGTAATAATTAATTATTTAAACAAAAACTGTTTAAACATTTTTAAATAATATATAATCAGCTTGGCATTTATTATTAGATGACATAATTATGTCACCTCATTGTTAAACAAAACAACAAACTGTAAAGATAGGCTACTATATGCTTGTGTTAAGTATTTTAACCAGTTATTTCCATCCATTGTATTAGTGATTTTGTGTTGTGTGTTTGATTTATTAAAAATGGAAGGTAATATTCATCTGTATTCAAAACTCTGATTTAGAAGACATGCATTTTAATGTATGGTTTGGGACGCTGCAATAGTACTTCAGCAAGACGTCTGTCTAGCAAGAGAACTTTCCTAACCGCAGGCGTCAAAGCGCAAGATTTTTGCCAATGTTCATCAACGCCTATCTGAAACAGGTTCTTTGAAGTCTTCGGAGCATAGTGATGCAGGCATCGCCCGATTATGTAGGACTGTTGAATTAGAAGAGTTGGTTCATAATAAAATTTCTGATTATCCTGAAAAGAGCACTAGAGAATTGTCACTACAGTTCAATGCCAGCCAATCTAGTATTCGGATAATACTACACGAGTACCAGTTACACCCATACCACTTCCAGCATGTCCAAGCAACTCCATGTTCCAGCAACTCCTTTGCCACAAGACTAACCTCCCCATGTTGTTTTTGTCGATGGCTTCTGTTAAAATGTTCTGATCCAAACTTTTTGAATACAATTTTGTTTACCAATGAGGCTCACTTTACAAGAACAGCTATCATTAACTTCCATAACAACCACATTTGGGCAGACAGAAATCCTCATGCTATCAAACCTAATCGCCCACAACATCAGTTTTCAGTAAATGTTTGGGTTGGAATCTTAGTAGATCATTTTGTCGTATTCGTGCTTTTCCCCAAGCATAATTGCGTGGTGTATTTGAATTTTTAAAGAGACGAGCTACCTAACCTGCTTGATGATGTACCTCTGAATTTGCGCCAAAACATTTGGTTTATGCATGACGGGGTACCTGCGCACTACTCTTTGGCTGTTCGTGGACACCTAAATGAGAGTTTCACAAATCAATCGATAGGCCGAGGTGGACCAGTTTCATGGCCAGCAAGATCACCGGACTTAAATCCTTTGGACTTTTTTACCTTTGGAGACATTTAAAAACATTAGTTTACTCTTCCCCAATAGATACCATTGAAGAACTCCGATTAAACGTTTCTGATGGAATAGAAACCATTAAGCAGACACCTGGAGTTTTTGAACGGGTCCGAAACTTGATGAGAAGACGCCTGAACGCGTTCATTTTGAACAATGGAGGTCATTTAGAGCATCCTTTTTAATCTTCCGGTGAGACTAAAAGCGATTGTAGATGTTTATTGTATTTAAAAATAAGATTTTGAACTAAAAATGTTTATTTTTCACCACCTGTTACCAATCAGATACTCATTCCTTATTATAAAACAGCAAAAGTTTGCTGAGTAGCGTGATACGTGAGGAGTCAATATCATACCTTTTTTACACATTTAGTTAACTTTGTTTATTATGGTTGTTTTCAGAATTAAATTCTCTACAATCTGCATTAGGAAAAACAAATTGTTTATTGGTCATTTAACAATGTTATTCGACATCAAACATTTAAGACGGTATTTTTGTTATTATATTTTTTGCTAATTTCATACTTTTTCTCAAAAACTGTTCACACTATAACCTCTAGAGTGGTTTTATTTGATTTTTCAGGTGATTTCCTTTATACAACCGTCTTATTTGAGTTAAATTTCACCAGGTGAACTGAAAACAAAGCAAAATCTTTAGCCAGCCATTACTCAGTAATGGAGCGTTTCCGGACCTACCTTTATATAACATTTCTTTCTTATTTTTAGCTCTACATACACGTCTTAAAATATTTTACCATATTTCTGACTCACCCTGTATATATATATAAATGGCAATAGCCTTATTTTATTTCAATAAACATTGAATCGCAAAAAGTACTTGCTCCGCCGGGAGTCGAACCCGGATCTCTCACTTGCCGGGTGAATGTGCTACCATTACACCACAGAGCGCTTACTTTTTCCGATTCAATTATTTTGTATTTGGCCGTATCTATCACATATGTGTTTAAATAAGCAAACTAACATATGATCGGAAGACCAAATACCTGTCAAACGACTTTTATTTACATTAAATTGTATAAATGGCAATAGCCTTATTTTATTTCAATAAACATTGAATCGCAAAAAGTACTTGCTCCGCCGGGAGTCGAACCCGGATCTCTCACTTGCCGGGTGAATGTGCTACCATTACACCACAGAGCGCTTACTTTTTCCGATTCAATTATTTTGTATTTGGCCGTATCTATCACATATGTGTTTAAATAAGACAGGTATTTGGTCTTCCGATCATATGTTAGTTTGCTTATTTAAACACATATGTGATAGATACGGCCAAATACAAAATAATTGAATCGGAAAAAGTAAGCGCTCTGTGGTGTAATGGTAGCACATTCACCCTGCAAGTGAGAGATCCGGGTTCAACTCCCGGCGGAGCAAGTACTTTTTGCGATTCAATGTTTATTGAAATAAAATAAGGCTATTGCCATTTATACAATTTAATGTAAATAAAAGTCGTTTGACAGGTATTTGGTCTTCCGATCATATGTTAGTTTGCTTATTTAAACACATATGTGATAGATACGGCCAAATACAAAATAATTGAATCGGAAAAAGTAAGCGCTCTGTGGTGTAATGGTAGCACATTCACCCGGCAAGTGAGAGATCCGGGTTCGACTCCCGGCGGAGCAAGTACTTTTTGCGATTCAATGTTTATTGAAATAAAATAAGGCTATCAGGGACCTTGTGATCTGAATGAACATTTTCAAACGTCTTTGTGTGCTAATGCTGTCGACAGTAAAGATCCTTACATCTATTCTCGTACTGGTAGGCCTGCCTAACTTGACCGGGTTGGCACGACTGAACGTACAAGTCCACCTCAAACATACAAGGACAGGGCAACGTAAGCATGCCAAGCTCCCTTTCGGTAACTTTTATGAACTTCTGAGCAATTTGTAACTACTCTAACAGTTGTTTATGAAGTCTGTGAACAATATTTGAGCCACCATTACAAAGTCTAATTTCGCACTGTAAAAGGTATGCTGATATTGGTAAAGCCAGCAAAAAAATTAAATGTGCTTAACTTTTCTGGTGAAGCAGTTTTTATTTTTTTAATTAATGACCTGGCTTAAAGCAAATTAGTTTTGGGTTGTTTTTGGCAGAATCTTGGTCATAATCTGTAGTCATAGATTCCATGGCAGCATAATTCGTGGTCAATACTTTTCCTTAACTCCTGGAGCCAGATTTTTGGTAGTCAGGAGTATTCTTGTTAGTGAATACTTTGGGTCGTGTATAACATCAGTATTACAGCAGCAAATGATTATTTTCAGCTCTAAATGATAATATTACAATATTGGTACTTAACTAAGAAACAAAATAAAGTTAAATATATATCTCTATTATACATTTTACACTAAGTCTACACATTAGATATTAGGACAAAATAAATCAATTAAACAAAACTAGAATACATTCTTTAACATTTATTGTGCTAAATAAACCTTTAAAATATGAGGCTTTCAAAGGTTACAAGGCCACATAACTTTTCTCAAATAAAAGACATATTCTAAAACTATTTTACATGTCGTTACTTATCAGTAATAAAAACCTGACTGACATAGATAGCGATAAATTCAGAATGACTATGGAATTCAGAATAAGTATGGTTGAGGTTGATATACATAGTTACCACCATGTTGTAACTGATATTGTCCTCTGTAGATGTCACGAATTCCTGTAAGATCAGACCTGGGTTGATTAAAATTATTCACAACAGGATCCAGATGTAATTGCGATTTTCGAGTGTCAGAAATTCCAATAGAATTGCCACTCTCCAGTGTAAGTACGTTCCCATTATGTACGTTATCATTGTATGTTGCAGCCTCAGATGGGGGTTCCTTAGAGTGTAATCCATTGCTTTTATCACCATTGTAATTATTAGGCAGAGTTTCATTCTTACTTTCCGAGTCACCTTGGGTTTTCAAATTTACTATGTAATCTTTGTCTTCGTACATTCCAGTATGGTATGATGGAGATTGAATAAAATTGTTGTCTTATTGTGGGTGCCCTCTATGAGTACCATATATTCCAATAGAGTATGATAGACGTTGAATAAAATTGTTGTCTAGCTGTGTGTGTCCCTCTATATGTGCCATACATTCCAGTAGGGAATGATAGAGGTTGAGTAAAAACGTTTTTCAATTGTGCGTGCTCCTTATGAGGGCCATACATTCCAGTAGGGTATAATGGAGATTGATTAAAATTGTTATCTAAATTTAGGTGTCCCCTATGAGTGCCATACATTCCAGTAGGGCATAATGGAGATTGATTGATATAACTGCCAGTACTGTCTACATGACGATTTCCTATGTACGAGTCATGCATTCTTATGGAGTATGCTTGAGGTTGATATACATCATTGTCAGTATGTTGTAATTGCGGTTGTGGCCTATATATATGGTAATATCCGGTTGAAACTGAACGAGGTTGATTGAAATCTGAGTCATTGTCAGTAGGGTGCCACTGGAATTGTCTATTATAGTTGTCATAAATTCGTTTGGGGTATGGTTTAGGTTGATTTAAATTGTTACCATCATGTTGTAACTGACGTCGTCCTCTGTAGATGTCATCAATTCCTGGAAGATTACACCTGGGTTGATTGAAATTATTCACAACAGGATCCAGATGTGATTCCGATTTTCGAGTGTCAGAAATTCCAATAGAATTCCCACCCTTTAGTGTAAGTACGTTTCCATTATGAACGTTATCGTTGTATGGTGCCGCCTCAGATAAGGGGTCCTTAGAGTGTAATTGCTTTTATCAAACATCGTAATTATTAGGATGAGTTTCATCATTACTTTCCGAGTCACCTTGGATTTTCAAAATTGTAATGTAATCTTCGCCTTTATTCTTTTGCGGTTTCATGTAAAATCCGTTTTCTTTAAACCTGTTATAAATTTCACGTGGATTTTTCTCTATTTGCTTTTTTATTTTATTAAATTTACTCGATTTACCTCTGAATTCTCCATTGTTATTCTTGAAAGAACGGGCAGCTGTCGTGCTGGTAGGCTTATGCTCGCTAGAAGTATCCAGTAGATTCTCCCTTGTATATTTCGACATTGTCTCGATTGGTATTGAAGTACTTACTTCTGTATCAGCATTTTCCACAGTTTTGTTGCTGGAGTCATCAATCAAGCTGGCAGAGTTGTCAGTAATGCTGGCACAATACGGAAAGCTTAGGAGTCACTCACGCACAGAATAAGAAAAACACAAGTTTCACAGTTTATATACGTGTACGTAGATCCACTTATCAAATCAAACTAGTGATCACAATGGATGCCCGAGTATTTATCCTGCTTATATAATGACGTGATTTAATGTGTATATATCGCTTCATTAATAACGTTACGCTTATTATTTTGAACAATACTATACTATTAGTAATGTACGTGAAGTGGAAATTTCTTTTCACAAGAGACTTGTTGAGAACAATAGTACAATCTGTTTTAGAGTAATTTATAGCTGACAGTGGCACTTTTACTACTGTTTTTAGTATCCATTCTGAGAAAATACAATAGACATTTCGATTTTAATTTATTGGTCGTTTAAAGTTAATTATATTTCTTCTCTGGTGTATTACATAACACCCCCCCACTTTCATGATTGAATATTTTAGATACTAAAAAATATGTTGAAATCCTCATTTTTTTTCCAATAGAATTATAAAATAAGTCATCTTACTCTGAAATATCAAAATTTATTTTTTGATTTCGCTTTGCTTCACAATGACTGATGTAAATTATTTTTCCAGTCCCAAAGAAAAACATTTTAATTTTCACATTGTATTACGAAACGCTTAGCTTTTCGAAAATAAAACTTTGCAAAAATATTTCGTGAAGAAAATAAAACTTTATGTATTTTTGAGTTTCTTATAATATTAATAAGTTAATCCGTTAAATTACAATAACACTCAACAGTTATCGTTGTATACTAACTTTCATGATTGAATATTTTAGATACTAAAAAATATGTTGAAATCCTCATTTTTTTCCAATAAAATTATAAAATAAGTCATCTAACACTGAAATATGAAAATTTATTATTTGATTTTGCTTTGCTTCACAATGGCTGATGTAAATTAATTTTCCAGTCCCAAAGAAAAACATTTTAATTTTCACATTGTACTGTATTACGAAACGCTTAGCTTTACGAAAATAAACTTTGCAAAAATATTTCGTGAAGAAAATAAAACTTTATGTATTTTTGAGTTTCTTATAATATTAATAAGTTAAACCGTTAAATTACAATAACACTCAACAGTTATCGTTGTGTACTAACACCAAAATGTAATAGAAACTACTACGAATTTTATTATGAAAAAATTCAAAATATCTTATTTATAATATTAATAAAACATATTCCCTTTATAAAATGAACCACTTAATAAATGTTTGCATAGTTTTAATCATGCCAACGACCACATATGCACAATACTAAATAATAAAATAACTACATTTAAGAACTGTACTACCACGGGAAAACACTTTTTTTAATCTATCAGAGAAAAATATTAATGAGTTCAGTGATATTGCCAGATAAATCTGAAATGTTAATGTAATCTGAAAATATTAATATTCTTATTTATTTACACGCACAAGTTTATTTTTTTTACTATTCGTCTTGGGCTTCAAATAACAATCTAATGACAAACACCTAATTGTCAAACAAAATTTAACGTCATTATATAACATTTTCGTGAACATTCTGCACGCGGTATATAAGGTGGGCTTCATAGCAGTGTTTAAATAATGAAAATTTCAGTTCAAGCCGCACTAAAGAATTAAGTTCGTGGGTTGGTTAGGTTAAAAGTGTTTAATATATGACATATTTCTATCTCGATCGTGATCAGTTTGTTTACATTTTTTTATTGTTCTGTTACTTTCTCGTTACCATCATGGGTACTCGTAAGACCAATATAAAAGTGTAAGCTAGCACTCAAGTAAACCCCATGGAGCGACATGTACCATCAATAAACTCAGTATTGCCTATATAAAAGTGAAGATTCATACAACATTATACAGTCCTTAGGCCAGTTTGATTGCCAAATATCTTGCAGATTCACAGACAGACGTAAAAGGAATATAGATTGACCAGGAGTAATAAGCTTTGATAACGTTCTGCCTACAAAATGTATAAATTTGTCTTACGATCCTCTATAGATTGCACGTCAAAGAAAAAAAGTTCCAATTTTGTTTTTTACATGAATTCGTAACATTAGTTTTAATACATGTACCACACCCCAATATTAATAAAGATTATTGTAGATAGAAACATCGTAAGTAGTAACACGTTCATCACACGCCCGACGAAAAACATGATGCCCTCACGAAATTAAGCGGTTGTAACTTCCCATAGTAGTCGGCAGAGTTATGGGATCACTCGCTGGGAAAAACGAATCGATAATTCAGCGTAAGCACTGATTTACGCGCTGATGGAGAAACGAGTTTCTACTTGGAAACTATTAGAAGCTGTGCAAATTTTTCAGTGCACCTAACTTATTCACTTCCTGTGTTTTATTGGAAGTAGCGTTTTTATAGATTAAACGCTCGTGAAACAATGACAAATTAAGTCACTTTGAAATGTTCGGGCACAGATTTGTTTTTTCGATTTACTCCTCTTTGTGTTTTTGTATTTTTGATTAATTGGGCATTAGTGTTCTAACGATATTTCGGTGGACTAAATAAGTTCAAACATCTTCAAACTATTTTTTTACTAGTTTTATGCTATATTGTTCAATATTTTGTCTTAAATATACATTGAACGCCCGTGAACCAATGATAATTGTCACTCTGAAATGTTCTGACACAGATTATTTTTGGGTTTACTAGCATAGTTGCAGCTTGAAATCAATATGTATAAGGTATTTTAAAAATGTTTTAATTAAATAATGTTAAAAAGTAGTTAACCGTTTAAAAAAATTCAAGCTGGCAAATAAGTAAAAATAAAGTTCAAATAAAAATACATAAATTGTATTACTTACTTTTTGTAAATGGATGAAAAGTAATCTAGAATCCTATTGCCGCTTATCTGTACATTCTTTGCAAATTACATGTAAAAACTTCTTTGTACTAAACCTTAGTATGAATTTGTATTTACATTCATAGCGGTTAGCCACATAAATAGGAAATAATAAAAATTAAATAAGAAGCGTATAAGAATTATGGAACAGGATATGATAACCCAAATAATACTCGTTATTTAATTCAATCAATTTCAAGATCTGGAATGAGTATAAAGACTACCTAGCCAAACCTGGTGGTCTTATTCCGGCTCTGGAGTGTATAAATGCCTTTCAAAACTTATTATTTATATCCTCTGAGCAGGCCATCTGTTACGACCAAAGTAACTAAGAACGCTTGGAACACCAGATCCCCCAGTTATTCTCCAAGAAAGAAAATCGATATTAATAGCTGCAATTCTTTTTATATTCAATATACCCAGCAGTCAGTCAGAGAGGCAATTAGACAGAAAATGTTTTTAGCCAAAAGTGTTAGGCTTCAATGGCAATAAACCAAATTCACAGGCGGAACATGCACTATCAACAACTTTGTTTTTTTTGACGTATAATTGAAGTTTAGTGAAAAATATAAAATGGAACTTTCTCGATGTATCTTCGGGATAGGTAGAGGACATTAACGATCAGTCAATTCCCGAAGAGATACACGCACCATTATCTAAACCCATATTGCTTTTGTAGATATTAAGTAACATGTAAAAAGCCCTAACACACAGACTAAAACTTGGAAGAGAAATGGTGCTGGCTCTTTAAAATATTCACAGCATTAAGTGTAAAACTTATTTTTTATCAGGCTATCGCGCAAAAGTTATGTTACGATAAAATCATGCCAAAGATCAAGATGGAACATGCACCTTAATTGGACTCGCAATGTAGAATGTACTTCCAAGTAAAATTCGAATCAATGATGGCACTGCACTTAAAGATGCCATTGTATTTAAAATCAAAGTAAACTTTTACAAATTATGTAAATAAACATAACCAAATAAACAAAATAAAACTATTTAATTATATACAAATCCACAAAAGCACACATCAATTTTATATATATATATATATATATATATATATTATATATATATATATATATATATATATATACACATATTTAATTATTGTGTGTGTGTGTGTGTGTGTGTGTGTGTGTGTGTGTGTGTGTGTGTGTGTGTGTGTGTGTGTGTGTTTAATGTAGGCCTACTTTTATATATTTAACTTAAACTATGTTTTGATTAATGTGAAAAAGCACAAAATAAAAGTACTAAATCCAGCTATATACTTGCTATACTGTACAGGCTGCCTAAGAATAGAAATTATGAACTACTCATTATGCAATCCTGAACTATTATATTTATTCTTCTAAAAATAATTAAGCTTAACAATTATGAATCTGACATAGATAATCCATGATATATCCTATAAATACTGTGTTTTTTAATAAGGAATTAAACACAAACATAAAGTATGAATTATTAAAGAAGTAACCTTAATTAAAAAACGAACATGTTGGGTATGAATCGGTGCCCCTAACTTTCAGGCAAAGCATTTTCCCCAACTTCCCAATATGCTTACTGTTTTTCTTGGCTTACACATACCAGTAAACGATCTCCATAAAACCCTCCAAAAATACAACTTTCCGAAATATGAGTAGACCTGTTATATTGCCACTCTGTCACCACGTATCCCAAAGCAGATTTCAATGAGGTTGGATGCAAAAAATATATTTATAACTCATTTATTTTCTCAAGATTCCTTGACCGGATAACCAAGCGTACAAACACAAATAAATAATTAAAAAAATTATTAAGACTAACCAAATTACTTGGTTTGTCATTTTCCATGATAGACCTCATCTTGCTGCGTATAAATAAAGTTCAATGCGAAAGCAATAAGTTTACGGCTTTTTTAATTTTGCCAAATTATACACTCACATTTATAATCTTTAAGTAAATTTTGAAATAGTTAGTAGTAGTGTTGAAATAATTAAAGTTTCGGTTTGCTATGGGGAGTACTACTACTAGAGTGCATTAACCCTTTGAAGCACGTTTTACAAAAAATGAATATTTTAGTGATTTTATATTGTTTCCCTATAGAAATAACCTTTGTAAGTACAGTACATTTATTTTTAGATTTTGTCAATCATAATTTATATTTATTTTTGAGGTGGTTTCACTGCATAACCACTATGCAAGTACGGTCTTTGGGTGTATGCAAATAAAATTAAATTTTCTCCACCAACTTTTATTTAATACAATCAATAAATGACTATTCTAACAATCCAAAACTGATTGTGTTGATAATGTTATTATTACTTCATATGTGGACACTTTTTATTTATTCCTTTCGGTGATAGGCTCGGAAACAATCTTTTAGTTCACTCAAACAAAGGGCAACACCACACGTTTCACATACCCATTTCGACCGATGAACTTCTTCTTTGCTGGAGCATTGACCACAACGTCGAAACGTTCCTCTTACTGGCATGTGTGCATTTTCCGTAAAACGAAGTTCTTGTGGAACCTTTGGTTTGTAGTTGTTGATTGGAGTTGAAGAACTTCGTCTTCCTCTAGTTTCTCCACGAGGTACTCCCAGAAGGGCTTTTGACACGCTTCTCCTAAACTCTTTTAGTGTCAGTGGTTTTCCCTGGGATAGCATTGAAAATATGATAAAAGAGTTTACTATGGTTGTGTCCAGAAAGTGCCAGAAGATTCTGTGCCACCACTTTTTGGACTTGCGATCTATTGAGTAGGTAGATTTCAACATGTCTGCCTTATCGACATAGCCCATGTGAGCATTGTAGTCCTTTACTAATATAGGGCATGGAACAGCTACAATTTCACCGTTTGCCTGTTTTCTGTTTACAGTTGTCACTTCGTTAGGATTGTGGTAATTAGAAAGAAAGTAGATACCTCTCTTGTCTTTCCATTCGACAGCTACAATTCCAGTCATAGTTGACATGAAGTCATGTTCTCCTTGATTCATATGTTTCCCTTCAGGCAAACACTCTTTTGGAAAAAATTGTCTGTCAGCTCTTGTTGTACCACAAGCTTGAATATTGTTTTTCTGTAAGTAAATCATTAGATTGACTGAGCTAAAAAAATTGTCACAATATATTACATAATTCTTATTTACTAATTCTTCAGTGAGTTCTGTTACTACCCTTTGCCCAAGATTCTTTTCAACTATTCCAGCCCTTTTACCTTCGTAGATTTGAAATTGGCTGATAAAGCCTTTTTCATCAGCCCTCACCCAAACTTTGTACCCACGTTTGGTTGGTCTTATCTGGCATATATTGCTTGATTCCACTCCGACCTTTAAATGGAATCATGCTCTCATCAATTGATTGAAATCGAGATGGAGCATAGCTTGCTTTGTAGGTTTCTTGAAGCTTGTTTAGGAGAGGCCTGATCTTATATAGTTTGTCATAATTAGGAGAATCTCGTTCGGGCATGTCATTATTATTGTTTATATGTAAATTTGTTAAAAGCCAGCCAAATCTGTTCACAGACATGTATGAAGATATGTAGTCATCTCTCAAATCTGCCTCTGAAGACCAGTAATCACGGTAGGAGGGAAGTTTTTTTATTCCCATTAGGATATTTAGGCCTAGAAACACTTTCATTTCTTTCCTTGTTGTTGGAAATCTGATAACGCCCCCACCTATTTGGGTAGCGTAAACATTGGTTTCAAACACAAGTTTGTCAACTAGATCGTCGGGAAAAAGAGCTGAAAACACATCAACTGGGGTTGAAGCGTCAATTAGGGGACCTGTGCGTTCATTGAAATCATACGACTTATTGGGTGAGTAGTACTTTTGATACCACGTAACACTATCTTTGTAAAGTCTGTTAGCCAAAGGCTCAGAGTCCTCATCAAATTGAACGTCCATAGGCTGATTTTGAACGTCCAAGACTGCATTACCTTCGGGAATGCCAGGCTCTACCCCCTCTGCACTATGATTATCTTGAAAGTCATTTTCATTAATAATTAAAATCGGGATTTCATTACCTTCAGCTGTTTGGGCTAGGTCCAAATAATCTACCTCTAAGATTCCATTTTCTGCAACTGTGTATATTCCTTCAGCAACATCCGGGTATACTTGATCTTCGACGTCCTCTGATTCAGGGTCAGATGGGATGTCTTCAGTTTCCGCCAGCCAAGCCTCTATGGATTTGTTCTCCATGGTTATAGTACCCCCTGAAATCAATAAGCAGTTGTAAAAAATGTAATAAGTAGTTTTATATAGTAAAAATAACAATATAAAACAGGTTTAGCAACTGGTACGTAGTATAAACGACGGCCGACCCCAAATGCATGGTGGTCATGTGGTGAAACCACCACCACAATAACGCCTAATATTTATTCGCCTGGCATCTCAAATCTAATTATTATAGTTTATATGTATATATTTAAGTACATTTATACTGAAAATATATGTTTGTACTTACCAAAAGTGATCAAAGCACAAAAGAAATACAAATATGTCACACTCAGTCAAGGCATGGACTCTTCTTTCACCCAGTCGTGGCAAACAACGCTCCTGCCGGGATTTGGGCGAATCTAGTGGAGCGGTTACGTAATTTGCCGCTAGAATGCGTCCTAAATCACTTCTGGAAGGTGGTTTCGTATATGCACCACTATGCGGGAAAGGAATAGAAATAAAAACATAGGTGGTTTCACTATGATGCCACTGTGCTTCAAAGGGTTAAAATCCAATATTTTCATCGAATTTTGAATCTTTGTTGTATTATTATTTCGTTTTAATCCATGAATAAACAATCACATTTTCAAATGTCGTGTGATTTGATTTATAAGTTTTGCAAATGAATTAATTCATACCCGGCAATGGCAACATATAAGACGGATGTATATTCAGCACATGTATATAGCATAATATGCTATAAACATCAATGAATATTATTCATTAATGCTCATCCAAATCCCATGGAGTGACATACACCATCGTCTCAGTGTTGCTTATATAGAAGTAAAGCTTTGTGTAAAATATATAGTCTATAGGCTATTAAGAGATTTTGTACTCACAGATATAGATAAAAACAGTTTGTAAGAAAGAGAAATGGAATTTATCCAGCCTCTTAAGTGGTAGGATTCACTAAATCTCAGCTGTAAATGTTCGCTTGATTAACAAAAGTCAGTTTTTAAGAATGAATTACCTTCACAAAGGCTGTCGAAAACATCCATTATCTTTATTAGAATAAAACATAGTAACATAACATACCGTTTTGTATCACCAAAAATACTGTGTTTAGCATCAAGATACCATAATTGTAGTTCATTCGTAGATCTACGCTATTTCATCTTAAAATCAGATTAATACGAGATGGCTTCATAGACTTAAAAAATCAATAAATATTACATATTATATTAGAGATCAATCACAACTCAATACACCTGAAAAATTGCCCTATAATAAATAACGTATAATAAGTAAAAACGTTCATAATTGTGTTTGAATTCCATGTTAATTACTTTTGAGCATAATAGCTAATGAAGTTTTGAACCAAAACTTGCGATAATTGGGGTTGCAGAATTATATTAATATTACGTGTTAAAATTATATATCTATAAAAATTTAATTTCGTAACAGAACCGCAATTTAATAACGTGTTCTTAAAATTTAAAAAATTAAAGATATTGCATAGCATTTAGACAAAAGCCTGTAATTAGGTCTGTTGTATTTTATAAATATGAAAACGATGAAGGCATAATATCACTCTACAGAACGAATGTGCCAACTAAACCAGGTCTTTAGTTGAAAAATTAGGAACAATTACTTGCAAATCCCAAGAGTTTCTCGCCCTTGCGGGAACTTGTTATGCGTTTAATTACTCTACTGTTACTTTTTCTTCAGCCTTAATAAAGTGTCTGAAAAATAAAACAATACAATTGGATTTTTATTTATCAATTGTGTTTGAGTTCAAAAGCTAAATCTGCAATATATTTTATAAAAAATTACGTACAAATGTTTTAAGTATCATTAAATTATTTACGTCTTTTCCAATATTTTTTAATAATAACTGCAACTATGGAAGTAAAATAATACTTGTTAAACTGTGGTTCAAGTGCATTTCAATTAGTTGCAATTGGGCTAATATCTAAAGTACGGTAACAGTTAAAACTACGCAGAAAAAGTTGAGATAGTTATTAAATTATAAGAGATGGGACATAAACTACTGTAAAAACAACTATTTTTGTGTATATGCTTTTTCATCACCTGCAATTTATAAGTTTAATATTTAGGATAGGTAGATATTTTACATGGCATATATGGAATAAGTGAATTTACTTCTGTTTAACAAAATCAATAAAATATATTTTCTTTTAAGTTAATTTCATAGGTTACCATTACTCTAAATGTAGCATACAAGGATTACCTCTCAACCTAATTACAAACAGACGAACTACATTGAAAAAACTATAAACCCTTTCATGTGTATCTAAAAGCGAAAAACACTTAGCCTGGTTCTAAAACACAAGTTCTATCTACCACACCTTTATCAGTTATTATTATATTCAACTTACACACAATTGAAAAAAACTATGAAAGAAACTTGGAGTCAAATATGTACCAATAATGAGTTTTCTTATTACTTAAATAAATAGAGTAACGAAGTTCTCGACAGAGCAGACCACATCACATGGGCAGACTGCCCTTTGATCATTTATATTAACAATGGCACCAAAATGAAAGCAAATCTTGTTCAATTCAAAAGAATCCTATGTAGCAATTTTAATGATTCTAAGATATTTCAATTAAGTGTGAGGTACAGCACACAAATGCAAACAGGACAAATAGATTAACGCAATAACATGTGGCCGGTTGAGCCCAAAATCAATGCGTTCTTCAGACGAATAATAACTTAAATGCGAGTATTTCAGGTCTACAGGATTTTTAATAAAGTCACTCACGTGGCCCAATAGACTAAGAGACATACTTAAACCTCTGGACCTTAAAATCAGTTAGGTCTCTCCTTTTAACAAGAGGAATGTATCTGTAGCTTTTTAATTGATAACAAATATTCTTTAATATATCCATATTTTAAGTTACTATACAAACTCTAAAAAAATATGAGATTATCCTACTCTCCAGTTCTTCTGTCGCTGCGTCTGAATTAAACCTCATTCAGTGAGCAGAGTCGCAAAGTAAGAAAATCATTAACGACATATATTATAGTAATATAAATAGTTTAAGACTTTTTATTTATTGACATTTATACACATTTATAATCATAAAAACACATTAAATATGCCATCAGCTATTGTTAAAAGTCTTTTTTCTGTGCTAATACTATTGATTGGATATATGATAAAAACAGTTAATTGTTTTGGACTTTAACGTAATCAACTACTTGGTGATTGTCCATACATTGCAAATGTGATTTTCTTCAAGGCAATTACCGTAAACAGACAGGATCTTATGATTGACGTGAATAACTCTTATATTCATTTGTTCTAAGTTGTTTGTATTTGGGACAGTCTTCAGCCATATATTGTTACATTTACTGTTTTATGTGTTAGCTGATACCAATTTCACCCCAAACAAGCTAGATGCGCGTTGTCCTAACCTACTTTGTAGGCTATAAATACACTTAATTGTTTTTAAAACACATTTCATACAATTTATTAATATAATACTGCTACTGGTTTATATTTATGAAGGATGGCCTCCATTTTAAAATGGATAATTGTAAAAGTCTATCATAATTGTTAAGCAGATATTAATGATGTTACGATAAATATGAAAGTATATTTAAGGGGGGGGGGTTATTAAAAATGCAATAACTTAAAATTCCATATATGCTTTAATTTCACTTCACTATAACCACAAAAACGATCTGCTAATATGTTTGAAACGAATTATAAAATACGTTGTGCAGGACAACGCATATTTATTAAATACAATAGTTTATACATTTGAGCACAACTTAAATGCATAATTCTGTTTACCAAAGTTTTAAAATATAATTGTAACTTCCATCCTTTTACAGAATCGGACAAAACTTTGTGCTATATTAATGATTATGGCTTTAAGAATTTAACGGCCAGTAAAAATATTGCCATATTATTATTATCGTTATGTAGACATTTGATTACAGGACTTTTAATATATTTCAGGTATAGAATAGTTAATAGAACAAAGTGACACAAAATTAAATTATTATTTATAGGATTAAAAAAGATGTCCTACACAATAATTTATGTTTTTACACAATATGTACTATCAAATCAATATTAAACTGGGCTCCAAGACATTAACTAATATCCAAGTTATCTGTAACAGAAATTTCAACTTACCCTAAGCATTCCCTCTTAAAAATCAGTTTCACGTTCCAGGTAAAGCTTCGCCTCAGGTAAAGGACTGAACCATGCATGTGAGACAATGTCTTTCATTTGTGTTAAGTTAAATATGAACATAAACGTGGAGACATCTACCAAATATGTAATCTCTCGTGAGGATCTCGTTTGTTTATTTCACATGAGGTATTGTCACATACACATCAAACCATAAGTCTGGACTTTCCCTATTATATCATTACTTGTTAATTGAGAACGATTTAAATATACATGTGTATGATATATTTCGCTGTACATTATAACAAAAAAAATATGCAAACATGTTCGTTTCCTCTTCTAAGACTCACCTAACAGTCGCGGTTCACTTAAGAGAAAGTGGTCACTTTACTATGTGAGAAACATATAAATATTAGCTATAACCTCTTAAGAGTTGGTTCGTATGTCGAGATAAACAACAACGTAGTGGTATGTCCGATTCAGGTAAATACCATTTAAATTTTCTCCTTAAAACTTATATTTTATTTCTACTTAATTCTTATTCAATATGGTGTTTATAAGTGGATTTTTATTTATAAAATAACATTTTATTCATGCTTTATTACATTTATACGAAGTATTATCATTACTGTTCCTCATGTAATAGCGTAATCAATCTAAATATTGATACATTCCAAAAACAAATCTGCACGCTTTGGTTGTCATGTTAAGAGAAAATAATTTAATCTTTATAAACATGTTCTGTTCACAATCACTAATTACTTATCAGGGTTTTCAGTTTGAATTCACTATAGGAAGGATTGTAACCGAAGCACGTCTGCAATCAGGCTGTTGATGTAATCATAATCAGTGCGATATCCGCCGTAAATGTTATTGGTGCCTTTGCTACCTGGCAAGAATGTCATTGTAAATATGATAAAACTGCTAAATGTACTATTAGTATTAAGGTGACAGGAATATAAACTTATTTTTGGTCAACAATTTCAATTATATCAATAATTTTGAATACGTTTCCTAAAAATTTTATAAATAGTAAAGTAATTGTTGTAGTTTTGACCAATAATTGTGTATGTTACAACAAAATGTTTTACTGATTATATTAAAAAAAAGAATGTAAAACAATGTTTTAACATTTTTTTCTCTGGACACCCCTTCCGCTCCAATAACTCATACCATGGATGACTACTGCACAAAATTTTTGCGCTATTAGCCGCTCTGACCTGTTGTTCATCCCTTTATTTTTCGTGTTGGGGGAGGAAAGGTACAGTGCTAACAACCCCTCTGATGAAAACTCCAAAAAGTGTCCTTATAAAGTTCAACTATAAATCGTTCTTTAAACACATAGCTAAGCAATAGGGTAAGGTTGAGGGCAAGGGCTGTTCATTTTCAAGATCCCTTGAAGATGAATAACCGGCACTCTCTCGATAACCGAAGAAGAAGAGGCTCGCTCTGTTCGAGCGAAAGTGGAGGCTTGTAGAGAAAATATTCCCTCATATTTATGCTTCTAAAGCTTTTATCATTAATAGAGCAACTTCTACTCTAACGGTATTCCTTCTGATTTAAATTAGACTTAAATGTCTAACCATTTTCAACACATTATCTTGACATTCGCGGTGATGTACTGCTTCAGGATATTTATGATTGGCCCAAATATAAGTCGAACTCAGTTTTTGTAGTGCTGAAGATTAAACTAGATAAACCAAGTATAAACCCTCTAGAAGAAGTAGGTAGCCTTGCCTACTTAATATAGCTTATTTTTTAGATTTTACATTAGACTGTTTTGATCAACTTTATCTGAATTGTTTGCTTCAATAAAACAAGAAAAACTATATTCTTCGGCAGGTAGTAAGGTAAAGTAAGAGACTATATCATCATATCCATAATTTAGTATTAACCCTACATCGGGCGCTAAACGGAGTTTTCCTCCGTGTATTTTTTATTATTAAAAATAGTACTACTTTTCTGATGTTGGCAGTTGTTTCCCGCAGTGTACTTCACAAGCATCTTTTTGGGGAAGCGAAACAATAGCCTCCCGCTTATCTTTGTCAAAATCTGTCAGTATGTGGTCTACTTCCGTGCGAGACTGGACGATTCCTCCGTGAGCGCCCGATGTTGTGTTTGTAATGCTTGGACGAAATCTCCGTGAGCGCCTTATTGTGTTTAGTTTTTATGGAGTAATAATCCGTGTACGCTTAAATGTGTGACCTGTGATGGTTTCTTTTTAGGTTTTACAATATATTTTATTTGAATTTTGTGAAATGGAGAATGAAGACGAGAGACTTGTCAGTACAGTACAAGTGTGCTAGGGAACATTTCAGTACTGTTATTATTATCTCAGTACTGTTTATTATGGAGTGAACATTGTCGTTATAATAACCAAAAGGAACATGTTTTGAAACTGTGTGTATTGTGTAAAAAAAGTTTTAGTAAAGAATAAATTTTGATTTCAGACTAATAATTGACATTACAATTGTATAATATCTCAAGAATTGAACTAAGTTGTTTTTTGTACGAGGTTAAAAACTGAGTTAATTTCCATATCTTATTTACAGTAGGTTTAAAATTTTTTACAATTAATTGCATTATTCCTTAAAATGTTATCATGTTGTTATTATTCAATAACATTTTTTTAAGATTTTGAATTTGTTATTTTGAAAAATTCATTACATAAGAAGTAATTTTTATTTAATTTCTAAAAATTAATATATTACATTGTAATTAGATCAGTATGAATATTTAAACAAATAAAAAACAGTTTAAACGACTATGATATCCATTTTTTCGCTAACCTGGGAGGAAATCTCCGTGAGCGCCTGATGGTGCTTCAAATTTTATGCGCCTGATGGAGGGTTAATGAAGCTACTAAACCGTTACTGTTTTTACTACTGTTTCTAGGAGGTGAATATACTATACTTCCTATCTTGGTCAGGTCTCATTTAGAAAATGGACTTTTTTGATGGCCCACCTTTTCAATAAGAGCTATTTAAATGGTGCTTATTATGGGAAGTGCATTTGACCCCGCAAAATTTGCCTCCCTGGTGAAATTAAAAAATTACCCTGAGACTATAGAAAAACATAGACGTAGAATTCGGACTGATTACATTTCTTATTTTTAACGCAAAGGACTAGGACTCTTTTAACTAAGAGAAAAATTATTCGATTGATAGTTCAGTAGAACGTCAATAATCCGGACTAAATTATACTGGACCCCATCCGGATTATAGAAATTACCTTAAAAAGGCCAGTATGCACTATTTAAGTACACAAACATTTAAAATTTTTATATTTTCTCTTAAAAAGTAAAGGGTTTTGAGGTGAAATTAATCAAAAACATATTTTATATTTAATCACTGTGTAAGACATATGTATTATTAGTAAAATAAAATTCATAGAATAGATGTACAAGATAGTTGCTGGAAAGGAAGTCTCGTATTGGCAATTCGAGACAAACATCCTCCGGATGTAAGTAGATACGCACATCCGCCCAGACGCCGATGGTGAACAAACAGGAAATGCTTATTTGTAAAAACCGTGCGACAATGTAAGGGACAGCCATGCTGATATGGAAAATTGTTACTCACCAATTATGATGGAGAGATTTGGCAGAGGCGTGGTCAATGAGCTGGCGGGAGAAGAAACATCAAAACTGAAGAACAAGGAGGAGAGGTGGGAGGAAGTGGAGGCCGGGGAATTCGAAATTGTGAACATTTTAAATAAATATGGAATTGAAAATGATTAATGAACCCTAAAATATACTAAGTTCTTAAAATTACTTACATTTTATTTACACATCACACTTATTACGCCTAGAGATATTTTTCCGCACACGAACACAAACACTCCCGAACTTCACTTTTCGAATTCCCGGCCTCCACTTCCACCTCTCCTCCTTGTTCTTCAGTTTTGATGTTCTTCTCCCGCCAGCTCATTGACCACGCCTCTGCCAAATCTCTCCATCATAATTGGTGAGTAACAATTTTCCATATCAGCATGGCTGTCCCTTACATTGTCGCACGGTTTTTAACAAATAAGCATTTTCCTGTTTGTTCACCATCGGCGTCTGGGCGGATGTGCGTATCTACTTACATCCGGAGGATGTTTGTCTCGAATTGCAATACGAGGACTTCCTTTCCAGCAACTATCTGTACATCTATTCTATGAATTTTATTTTACTAATAATACATATGTCTTACATTCCCCTGGCTTAATGACGATTCTACCTACGAATCGTACTTATAGTCTAATTAAGGTTATCCATTGGATAGTCACGTTCATATACTGTAGGCTTCAGAAATTTTATTTTGATGTTGTTAATGTGGATGAAGTAGATGTCTATAAAAAGAAGTAGTGTTATTATAGAAGTCCAGGCTAATAAAATGTACAAAATGAGTTTCCATGTTGTTTACTATGTTTTTTGTCGTCGTGCTTTTAGCTGGAAGTGGTGTTGTCTTTGTAGATTGTGAACAAAACAGGTGAATGCGCAGGTGGCTCGGAGAGTAGGTAGTGTTGTTGTGTTGAGAATGCTGTGTAGACATCTTCCTTGTTGTCTGCCAAGTCATGTATTTGGTGTTATGTCGCAATGTCACAACACCATTCGAAGAAATCTCCGACGAACGTGAGCGATCTTCTGTTTCTATCTGGTTGCTGTCTTTGGATGAATGGGAGGTGTTTCTGCTACCCATTTGTTGATGTATGAGGGTTTGTAATGTGGAAAGGTTGTTCTGTATCTTGAAATATGTTTGGGAGTTGTTGAGGTTTTTAGGGCAGAAATTTAGAGAGGGTTCGTTTTTAGGTAAATTTTTGCTGTGTGTGTTGAAAGGAATTTTGTATAATAATAGGGATGGAACTGGTATATAAGGTAGTGTCTGAGACATTGGAGTGAAGTACGCTCCTTTGAAGATTTTGTACTAGAGGCTTATTGGGTTCTTCTGTGATGTGGGTTGATGTGCTGGCAAAGGTGGTCGAAAGAGGCATGGCAAGTGCTTTGTGAGTAGTAGAAGGAAGTGCTGTGAAGACTTCATTTTTCTCGTGGGTGTGTCGGGATCGGTTAGAGTGCTGTAGACTGGTGTCTTGTAGATTGGTGTCTTGTAGACTGGTGTCTCAGGTTGTAGTTTGGCTTTTTGGTGTCGTAATTCTAAAACTTAAATATCTACAGGTTACATATACATTTTAGTTTAATATTTTATAATTAATACACATTTATGCCTAAGGTTTTTTATTTACAGAATTCTTTTAATGACCTCTCGATGGTGTGTCGTATTTCCCTAGCTCTATGTAATAATGTGTTTTTTACTAAGCATCTTAATCTCTAGTGTTCTTAAATAAGGTTCGAAATTATGTTATTTTATCATATTACAAAACGATACTACGCACCTTTGTTTCTGAGGAACATGTAATATCCCTTCTTTGTGCTTATTGTCCGTAGTCATTATTATGATCATAATATATGTTGCCTAATCAAGGCTGTATGGTTTGTTAATGAGCGATTATTGCTGTGCTAATACATACTATGTTAAATATATGTTACTTTCCTTCAATGGTTAGATTAGCTATGTAATAATTAAACATGTTATATAAGTCATTTACATGTCATATCGAAGTATTTGTTTATCCTAGGATTATATAATATAGAACATGTATGTCTCTTTCTTTGAGATGCATCTCAGGAAAATTGAGTCCTTGTAGGGTATATTATGTTAACACTGCTATCTACTAACTTAAATAAATATGATATATGTAGTATACTTTATCATATTTTATATTCTTTATTACTAGGCTATGTATACACGTATCCCTCAGGTAAGTATAATATGTACGTTGTGTCCAAGTTAGAGTACGCTTTGTTATTGTAGTAAACGAGTACGTGGGAAACATTACTTGCATACTAAGCTGTCTGAACCACCAGGGCCCTTGGCGACCCAGACCGCCGGTACAAGGCAATGCCCCCTAGTCATAGTCACAACACAGTCGGTGTAGTATAGCGTGGGAAGTTAGTTGAGTTAGCAGAAAACTCATCTGCCTGGGAGACATACCAGAGTCACGGTCAAGTCTTACTAGCCAGTCTAAGTACGGTTACCGTGGGTTACAGGCTCTGCTCGTGTCGTGTCGTGTGTGTGCTGTGTTTAGTGTCCTGTGTATTGGGATTATCTATACCAATATCTTTGGTACGTGTAACCTATCACTTAATCACTAAATTACAGTAAACCTCACATTAAAATACAAAGTTAGGCGTTTTAATTTTCTAAAACTTTTATGTCTTTATTCTCTATCGTTTTCCGACACAAACATCGAGATTTTAATATACATTTTTATTTCTGTTAGACTTACTTCAGTGACTCTCAAGGTTTATATAACGTTATAATGAATCATTCAAACCGTAATCAAGTTAACCGGTCTCTCAACTCCTGGAGTATGATACCTATTTTTTTAAAGCGATTCTTGCGTGACTATGTAGTAGCTTTTTACCCTCATATATTATGAAATTATTGCAAATATACTTTTCACTTTCTTCAAATTTTACTACAAGGCAGTGAGTGCGTAGTGATGTTCATGAGAAATATTCTATATATTATTCTTGAATATTTTATTATTGCTCAAGTCCCTTCATATTTGTTTTATATTCTCTTATAGAATAATTTCATTCTAGCAACATGTATTGGTTGTTCTGTTAACCTTCCCTGTGGTAAATTTCTACTGCATATGTCACTTCGTTAATTTTTTTCTTGACAACGAAAGGACCTCTAAATGGTGTTTGAAATTTACTATATTTTTTTGTGTGGTCTTTCGGGAAATGGACCAAGACTTCATCGCCGGGGTTTAAATCCAAATGAGTTTTGTCACGGTCAAAGTATTTCTTTTGCGCTTCCTGGGCCTTTTTCATGATTTTCGGCATATCTTTGCGTATTTGCTCTAAATTTCTATATTTTCCAACACAATTTTTTCGGGATTAACCTGTAAATATATACAATCAGACGGTAAGTTAGCTTCGTAACCAAACATGAGGTAGTGCGGTGTGTAGCCTGTTGAAATGTTTACAGACGTGTTGTAGGCAAATGTAACTATTTGTACATATTTTGACCAAGTTTGGGGTTTTTCCACAACGTAATGAGATATTGCCTTTATTAGCGTGTGGTTGTATTTTTCAAACCGCACCTAGTACTTGTGACATATAAGCAGCGCCTGGCCTTTGTTCAATCCCGAGTGCATTTAGTAACTGTGAAATTACAGAATTCATAAAGTGTGTTCCTCTGTCATGATTAATAATTCTAGGAAATCCAAATGTGCAGAATAGATTTAATAATTTTTGCGCTACTGTGTTCGCATCTGCATTTCTACAAGGGGTCGCAAATGCCATTCTAGTGCAGGCATCGGTTGCAACTAGGATATATTTGTAACCATTACTTTGTGTAATATTACCTACAAAGTCTATTGTTATTCTGTCAAAGGGTTTTATGGAGGGTGCAATAGGTTGTAGTAGGCCGTAATTTTTGTTCGTTTTTGGCCTACGTAGTTGACATTCTTCACAAGTTTTTGTATATTGGAGGATATCACGGTACATATTCGGCCAGTGATATCGTAATTTTATTTTTGAAGCTGTTTTGTAATGTGATAAGTGTCCACCCGTGTAGGGGTTGTCATGGAATATTTTTAATATTTCTTGTGTTTGTT